>NC_092044.1:66940819-67240819 GCF_003086295.3 Arachis hypogaea | reverse complement strand
GTTGTGAACAAGTTTCTAGCGAGATTTTACCCTCCATAGAGGATCAACAGGCTAAGAGCTGAGGTGCAAACCTTCAGACAAATATATGGTGAAACACTCTATGAGGCCTAGGAGGGGTTCAAAGATCTAACAAGGAAATACCCACCGATTATGTTTAATGAGTGGGTGCAGCTCCACATTTTCTATGAAGGATTAACATATAAATTGAAGAAGGCTGTAGACCACTCTTCAGGGGGTTCACTCAATAAGAAGAAGACCATTGAGGAAGCCATAGATGTCATTGAAACTGTAGCTGAGAATGACTACTTCTATGCTTCAGAAAGAGGCCAAAAGAAGGGGGTGCTGGAACTCAAATTCTATGGATGCCCTGTTGGCACAAAACAAGGCAATTGCAGCACAATTGGTAGCCTTAACCAAAAAAAATGGAAAATAATCAAGTTGCAGTTGTCCAAGCTCAAGCACCACCCCAAGAAGAAAATGAACCAGAAGTTGAATGTGAGCAAGCAAACTATGTGCATAACCCCTTTCGACCACTGTATGATCCCAACTCTAAGACATATAACCCGGGATGGAAGAACCACCCAAATTTTGGGTGGGGGAACCAACAAAATCACAACCAAGAGCACAACAAACCATACCAAGCCAATCAATACCAGAATCACATTTCCAACCATCAATCAAATAACAACAGACCTTGTCAAAATCCACCTCACACTTCATATCCTTCCAACCAGCAAACACACCACCATCAAGACACACTAACCCCAACCTTACAACCGTGTGAAATCAAGGGTAACTTTGAGAGAGTAGAGGCTGCAATAGCACAGCTATCATCACAGCTCACAGGAGCCATTTTCACCCTCTTGGAAAGGCAAGCACAAGCTGAAAAGAAGATACATGCCAACCAAGAAGAATACAGGTCAAATTTGTAGAACCAAGGTGCAACAATCTCAAAACTGGAAGCACAAGTGGGGTTCTTATCCAAGCAAATCCCAATGCCTACACACACATTTTCAAGTGACACTATGACCAACCTAAGAGGGGAATGCGAGACCATCACACTTATAAGTGGAAAAGTGATAGAAGAAGCCACCCAAAACCAGGAAAACCACGAAGAAGAAGCTGCAGAAAAGCCTAAAAATAAGAAGAAAGAAGAGGCCCCTAGCTCGTCTTCACCAAAGCCAATCTTGAAGCCTTATGTACCAAAGGCACCATACCCACAAAGGCTGAGGAAGGATGGGAAGGACAGCCAATTGTCCAGATTTTTGGAAATCTTCAAAAAGCTCTAAATCAACATACCATTTGCTGAAGTATTGGAGCAAATGCCCCTCTACGCAAAGTTCCTGAAGGAGCTCATGATAAAAAAAAAGAAACTGGGGTGAAAAGGAGACTGTAGTCCTAACTGAGGAATGTAGTGCCATCATACAAAAGAAACTCTCCCAGAAAATGAAGGACCCAGGGAGTTTCCAAATCCACTGCATCATAGGGGATATCACTATTGAAAAGGCTTTGTGTGACTTGGGATCTAGTATCAATCTCATGTCTTTGAACATGATAAGAAGGATGAGAATTGAGGAAGCCAAACCAACAAGAATGGCACTCCAACTAGCTGACAGAACATTCAAGTTTCCACATGGAGTGGTGGAAGATTTATTGGTGAAGGTGGGAGAATTCATCTTCCCAGCTGACTTTGTTGTGCTGGATATGGAAGAAGAGGCAAACACTTCAATTATCTTAGAAAGGCCATTCCTAGCTACTGTTGGAGCCATTATTGATGTGCAAAAAGGAGAACTAGTCTTGAGATTACACGAGGAAAAGATGGTCTTCAATATCTTCAAGTCAATGAGTTATCCCAAGGAAGCAATAGGAGAATGCATGATGGTGGACACCATAGAACAAATAGTCCAAGGAGTTTTGGAAGAAGAGCAATATGAAAGAAGTATGGAATTGGAGTAACAAGTACCACGTGAAGAACCACCACAAGGAACCATAGAAAGTACAATCATGACAAACCACAAAGACAACAATGAAGAAGAGGCACCGAAACTAGAGCTAAAAACCTACCTCCAAGCTTGAAATATGCCTATCTAGGTGACAACAGCACCTACCCAGTGATCATCAACTCAAGCTTGAGCAAGGAGCAAGAAGAGGAGCTCATCCAAGTGCTGAAACAACACAAGGATGCTATAGGCTGGACACTCACAGACCTAAAAGGGATTAGCCCTTCAATGTGTATGCACAAGATCCTACTTGAGGAGGGTTGATGAGCGGATAATTTATACGCTTTTTGGCATTGTTTTTAGTATGTTTTAGTTAGTTTTTATTATATTTTTATTAGTTTTTATTTAAAATTCACTTTTCTGGACTTTACTATGAGTTTGTATGTTTTTCTGTGATTTCAGGTATTTTCTGGTTGAAATTGAGGGACCTGAGCAAAAATCTAATCCAGAGGCTGAAAAAGGACTGCAGATGCTGTTGGATTCTGACCTCCCTGCATTCGAAATGGATTTTCTAGAGCTACAGAAGCTTAATTGGCGCGCTCGTAATTGCTTTGGAAAGTAGACATCCTGGGCTTTCCAGCAATATATAATAGTCCATACTTTGTCTGAGATTTGATAGCCCAAACCGGCGTTCCAAATCAGCTCAAGACTGCCTGGCGTTTAACGCCGGAACTGGCACAGAAGTGGGAGTTAAACGCCCAAACTGGCATAAAAGCTGGCGTTTAACTCCAAGAAAAGTCTCTACACGAAAATGCTTCAATGCTCAGCCTAAGCACACACCAAGTGGGCCCGGAAGTGGATTTATACGTCATTTACTCATTTTTTTGTAAATCCTAAGCTACTAGTTCTCTATAAATAGGACCTTTTGCTATTGTATTTTTCATTTGGGTAGCTATCTTCGAGTAGTCTTATGCTATCTTAGATCATGGGGCTGGCCTCACAGCCATGCCTAGACCTTGTTCTTATGTATTTTCAACGGTGGAGTTCACCATAGATTAAGGTGTGGAGCTCTGCTGTACCTCGAGTATTAATGCAATTACTATTGCTCTTCTATTCAATTAAGCTTATTCTTGTTCCAAGATATTCATTCGCACTCAAGAACTTGATGAATGTGATGATTATGTGACGCTCATCATCATTCTCACTTATGAACGCGTGCCTGACAACCACTTCCCTTCTACATGCAAACAAGGCTGGAATGTGTATCTCTTGGATTCCTTAATCAGAATCTTCGTGGTATAAACTAGAATTGATGGCGGCATTCTTGAGAATCCGGAAGGTCTAAACCTTGTCTGTGGTATTCTGAGTAGGATTCAAGGATTGAATGACTGTGACGAGCTTCAAACTCGCGATTGTGGGGCGTTAGTGACAGACGTAAAAGAATCACTGAATTCTATTCCGACATGATCGAGAACCGATAGATGAATAGCCGTGCTGTGACAGAGCGCGTTGAACATTTTCACTGAGAGGAGGGGACTGTAGCCATTGACAACGGTGATGCCCAACATACAGCTTGCCATTGAAAGGAGTAAGAAGGATTGGATGAAGACAGTAGGAAAGCAGAGAGATGGAAGGGACAAAGCATCTCCATACGCTTATCTGAAATTCTCACCAATGAATTACATAAGTATCTCTATCTTTATTTTATGTTTTATTTATCTTTTAATCATTAATCCTCCATAACCATTTGAGTCCGCCTGACTGAGATTTACAAGATGATCATAGCTTGCTTCATACCAACAATCTCCGTGGGATTGACCCTTACTCGCGTAAGGTTTATTACTTGGACGACCCAGTGCATTTGCTGGTTAGTTGTGTGATGTTGTGATAAAGAGTTGAGATTGCAATTGAGCATACCATGTTGATGGCACCATTGATGATCATAATTTCGTGCACCAAGGGTGCCAAGCCCTCAAGGGAACAACAAAGAAGGTTGAATCCAACCATGAATGAGGTAGTCCAGAAAGGAGTGTTGAAGTTGTGGCAAGCTGGGGTGACCTACCCCATCTCAGACAACCCTTGGGTGAGCCGGGTACAGGTAGTTCCAAAGAAAGGAGGAATCACTGTTGTACCAAATGAGAAGAATGAGCTGATACCAACAAGAACAGTAACCGGTTGGCGCTTGTGCATCAACTACAGGAAGCACAATGAAGCCACCAGGAATGACCACTTCCCCCTACCATTCATGGACCAAATGCTCGAGAGTTTAGCTGGACATGAATACTACTGCTTTCTTGATGGTTATTCGGGTTACAACCAAATAGTTGTAGACCCATAGGACCAGGAGAAAACTTCATTTACTTGTCCATATGGTGTTTTTGCTTACAGGAGGATGCCCTTTGGACTGTGCAATGCACTTGCAACATTCCAAAGGTGTATGCTCTCCATATTTTCGAACATGATTGAGAGGTTCATCAAGGTGTTTATGGATGACTTCTCTGTATTTGTTAACACATATTCTGATTGCTTGCATCACTTAGCCCTGGTGCTAAAAAGATGCCAAGAGACCAACCTTGTTTTAAATTGGAAAAAATGCCATTTTATGGTTACAGAAGGAGTGGTCCTTGGTCATAAAATCTCAAAGAAGGGCATAGAAGTAGACAGAGTAAAGGTAGAGGTGATTGAAAAGTTACCTCCACCTTGCAATGTCAAAGCAATCATAAGCTTTTTGGGACACACTGATTTTTATAGGAGGTTTAATAGAGACTTCTCTAAGGTTTCCAAGCCATTGAGCAACCTACTTGTCTCTAATGTGCCTTTTATTTTTGATAATGAATGCATGATAGCCTTTGAGGAGCTTAAGAACAAACTTTCCTCTGCACCTATCATAGCACCACCATGTTGGGATCTACCCTTTGAGTTGATGTGTGATGCATCAGATTTTACTGTGGGTGCTGTTTTAGGACAGAGGAAGGATAAATTGGTGCATGTCATTTATTAAGACAGCAAGGTCCTTAATGAAAATCAAAGGAACTACACCACTACAGAGAAGGAATTACTTGCCATTGTCTTTGCTTTTGATAAATTTAGATCATATCTCATTGGTTCTAAAGTAATTGTATTCACTGATCATGCAGCACTTAAATACTTGCTTACAAAACAAGAATCCAAGCCAAGGCTAATAAGATGGATCCTGCTACTCCAAGAGTTTGAGATCAAAATTAAGGATAAGAGTGGAGCAGAGAACAAAGTTGCTGACCACCTCTCAAGGATCCTACAAGAGGAAGAATGAGCATACCATCTTGTAGTGAATGAAAGCTTCCCAGATGAGCAATTGATGATGATACAAGAGACCCTTTGGTTTGCTGACATAGCCAATTTCAAGGCCATTGGGGAACTACCAACCAACATCAACAAACATATGAAGAGAAAGCTCATCAAAGATGCCAAATACTATATCTGGGATGAGCCATACTTGTTCAAAAAGTGTGCTGATGGGATCTTGAGGAGGTGTATATCCCATGGAGAAGGACAAGAGGTGCTTTGGCAATGTCATGGTTATGCATATGGAGGCCACTTTAGTGGAGAAAGAACAGCAGCAAAGGTGCTCCAATGTGGATTCTACTGGCCAAGCATTTTCAAGGATGCAAAGGACTTGGTGTCAAGGTGTGATGAATGCCAGAGGGCTGGCAATTTACCCAAGAATAATGAGATGCCACAGAGATTTATAATGGAACTAGAACTATTCGATGTATGGGGGATTGACTTCATGGGGCCTTTCCCATCCTCCTACTCAAATAGTTATATACTTGTGGCTGTAGATTATGTGTCAAAGTGGGTGGAGGCTATTGCCACCACCACAAATGACAACAAGGTTGTAATGAGCTTCTTAAGAAAGAACATTTTCAGCAGGTTCGGAGTTCCCAGAGCACTCATTAGTGATGGAGGGACACATTTCTGTAATAAACAACTAGAAGCACTCCTTCTCAGATATGGAGTCAAACACAAGGTGGCAACCCCTTATCATACGCAGACCAACGGGCAAGCAGAGATTTCCAACAGTGAGCTAAAAAGGATTCTCAAAAAAACTGTTGGAAGCTCAAGGAAGGACTGGTCTAAGAAGCTAGATGTTGCTCTATGGGCCTACAGGACAGCCTTCAAGACCCCCGTTAGGATGTCACCATACCAACTAGTATTTGGCAAGGCTTGCCACTTGCCAGTTGAACTGGAGCATAGGGCCTTCTGGGCTCTAAAACTACTGAATTTTGATGAGCAAGCTGCTGGAGAAAAGAGGATGAGGCAACTCAACGAGCTGGAAGAATTTAGGAACCAAGCATATGAAAATGGAAAGATCTACAAAGAGAACACAAAAAGATGGCATGATCAAAAGATAGCAAAGAGGGAGTTCACTGAAGGACAAAAGGTGTTATTGTACAATTCTAGACTTAGGTTCTTCCCTGGGAAGCTTAAGTCTAGATGGTGTGGACCCTTCACCATCATCAAGGTGTATCCCTATGGTCAAATGGAGCTCATGGAGGACAAAACACAGAGAACCTTCACTGCAAATGGACATAGACTCAAGCACTACCTAGGGGACTCACTGGATGAAAGAAGAGTGAGCTACCACCTCAACTAAAAAAGGAAGAACGTCAAGCTAGTGACGATAAAGAAGCGCTGGTTGGGAGGCAACCCAACACTTTATATCCTTTTGATTTATTGCTTTATTAGAAGTAGATTGTAAATATTAGCTTAGGAAGTTAATTTCAATTTTGATAGTTAAGATAGCTTTGTGAGTTGAATTGTGTGCTATTTTTTTGGAAGTGCAGCTGGATGAAAGCATTTACTAATGATGATGAGTGATTGGGCTAAAAACTAGCTAAAAAGCTAAGTTTGGTGTGGCCACTCACCAACTTGATATAGGCTTACAAGCATTTGGATAAATTAAATTTTTAAGGAGTAGGCCCAGAGATTAAGTTTGGTGTGGCCACTACCATACGAGAATCAATTAGCAAGCCCAATACCACTCAATGTGGAAGCATTTAATACATTGGTGGAGGCTTGAATGAGGATTTTAATGTGTTCAGGGGAGATTAGACATAGAGAATGTGAAAGGATTGGAATTATTTCTTCTCCATGAACACATTAAAAACCCAATAATGAACCCAATTTATTGAGATGCAAATGAATTATGTTTGGTGTCCCAAGGGACACCCATCAGTTGCAATCCCATTCACTAGCATTAAAAAGGAATGTGGAGGATCAATTTGTCATTACTAATGGGGTTTTTTCATTTTCTTTTTTTTTCAGGAGATTGAATGGGGCCCACTTGATGGATAACAAGGAGGTCAAAGTGTACTTACACTTTGGAACTCAACATCTTCAGAGAGCACAGTCGGATAAGGGTTGGTGCCTCTTCCCACGCTAGGTGCCACTCCCCAAGTGGAAAACATTGAATTCCCTTCTTTTGCCACCATTAGAACACACCCTTCACTCCTATAAATCCCCTACCCTCCCCAATCCCTCCACATAACAAACTCACAGAGACCTTTCTTTCTTCTCTCGTTCTTCTTTTTCTTTTTCTTTCTACTTGATTAGGACAATCAAGTGCTAAGTTTGGTGTTGGGGAAAAACCTTGTTTTGCTTGTGTTTCTTTGTAACACTTCACTAATATCTCAGAACCCTCAAACACTTTCTCTCTCTCCACCCAATGGCACCACCAAGATCCTCAACCTCAAAGAAAAGAAAGACCAAAGAACCAACCTCAGGTTCCTCAAGCTCAAACTTTAATGAGTATAAATTCCTCTCATAATTCAACCAAAACCAATTCTATGGTTAGGTGAGTGAGAAGGAGATCATCCCAGAGGTCATCTTTCAACTAGGAAGGAATGAGCACCTTGAGATCAACATTGTGATCAATAATAGGGGCTGGGCACTCTTCTGCAACCCACCAAAGAAAGTGATGGAAGGAGTGGTAAGGGAGTTTTATGCCAATGCCGTGCCACAACCAAGGTAAACTTATGGGTATATTAGCTATGTGAGGGGGAAGACCAATGACTATAGTCCCTCTAACATAGAAAGGGTGCTGATGGTGAAAAGGGTCAACTCCACTCGAAGTTATGAGGAGAGGATGAAGCAACCAGACCCAGGATTTGATAAAATTCTGAATGAAATTTGTGTACTAAATGTGCAGTGGATCAATGATAAAGATGGAAAACCCAACCAGCTGAGGAGAAGGGACTTGAGCCCCCAAGCTAGGGGTGGTTAGACTTTGTGAGAAGGTCTTTGATCCCTACATCAACCACATCTGAGGTGACCAAGGAGAGGGCTGTACTTATATACAGTATAATGAAGGGAGAAGACATGAATGTTGGGGAGTTGATTGCCAACAACATCAATAAGATACTGAAAAGCACTAACGAGAGCACAAGATTGACATTCCCCAACATCATACAAGAGCTATGTGATGACGTTGGAGTTGAAAAGGTGATTGATGAGGTGTTGGTGAAGCAAGATAAGCCTATAACTACCAAGAAGATGGCCAAGGTGTTGGCCGTCAATCCACTTCAAAGGGCTAGAGAGCATAGAGCTCACGCTCATGTGCCACCACAACAACAACAAGAGGAAGAGGAGGCAGAGGAGCAACCACAATTTCTGGCGCTTTAACCACCACTGTACCAACAATATCAACAATTTACTGAAGGAATGAACTGGGAGCAGCTGCAAGGAGACGTGTACCAAATGAAGGAAGATCTGCATCAATTGAGGGAAGATGTCAGCCAATTTCAAAGTGGCCAAAGGGAGCAATGGAACCATGTGAATGAGAAAATACACAACCTCCAAGGAAGTTTTGAGCAAGCTAGGAAGGAGCAGCAAAAGGAGTTTGATTGGGGTGAGGTGCGAAGTGCACTTAACAAGGTGGTGGAGCAAAACAAATGGCAGCAGAGGAACCTTGCTGAGTTCAGGCATCTCTATGATGCCCGAACCATTTCAAGGAGACAATATGATATCAACACACAGGCGAAGCTGAATCACCTGTGTAATGCTGTGGCCGCCATCAACCCCGGATACCCAACTTTCATGCAAGGGCTAGAAGAATTGAGTGCTAGACAAGAAGAGATTCTAGCTAAGCATAAGGAGGATGAAAGAGATTATATGGTGAGGCTGGGTTTCTGGAAGCCCAAGGACAAGAAAGCACAAGAAGGATCCTCCAAAAAGGGTGGAGATGACTCCTCCCCCTCCAAGAAGAAGGACAAAGGCAAGGGGCCAATGAAGTGAAGAAGCTGCATAAGGTTGTTGAGTTCCATGGTTGACATTTCCCAAATTTCTGAATTCTGCTTAAGTTTTTATCTGTTTACTTTATGTTTGAGAATAATTGATATTGTTAGGATAGTTTATGTTTTATTCTGCTTGAAGTCTTTTGTGAGTCCTTTGATATGCAAGAAAGAAAATGCAATGATAACTGTGGTCTTCATTTTCATCAATAAAGTAGAGTTTGTTTCCATAAGAGTTGTTGTGAGTGTGAACAAGAGTAAATGAGACTAAGACCAAGAAAGCTTATTCAAAGAACTAAGGAATAAAAGACTAAGTGAAGAACCTTGAATGAAGTGAAAAGAAAAAAAATGAGTCATGAAAAGTAACTAGTCCTAGAAGGCATGACAAGTAGAAGTTGAAGGATGTTCCTTGAATATCTATAGAACCAAGAAGTAGTAAGCAACAAAGACCCAAGGCTCTGAGCATCAACTACTAAGGAGGGAAAAGAAACATTGAAAAAAAAAACTCAAAAAGAGTTAGAACCTCTAGTAGATGCTTGTGGTGAAGATGTGTCAAGAAGAGGCCTGGGCAAGTAAATCCTCAGGGGTGTTTCAACACCTAGCACCCTAAAGTCAACTAACTTGGGAGTGTTGATTGAAAGCCTAACTAAAAGGCTGTCTTGAGATAAAACACTTAGAGTTGTGGTCAATAAACAGAAAAGAAGCACAAAAGAGAAAGAAAGAATTAAACTTTACTACTTCAAGGTGACAATCAATGAAAAGGACCCCTAAGACACATACTTAGAAAAACCTTTAAGGATCTAAGAGCTTTTTGTGATATTCAAAGCACTCATGCATGTGTTGAGCATTTAGTCCAATTCCTAGTTATATAGTGCATACATTCATGGTCAAGTGTCAATTCACCAAAAAGACCCCACACATTGATTTGCTTGGGACAAGCAAAGCTTAAGTTTGGTGTTGTGATGACTTACATCATCTACCCTTTTTCTTGCATAAAAAGGACCATAAAAGAGGCATAATCTCATTTGATCATTGCAATTCATTTCTTAATTGATGAATGTCATAGTACATTGCTTTGAAATGAGTTTGTGCTGGATTTCAGGTGGAGAAGACATCAAAAATGGGAAAGAAAACAACAAAACAAGTGGGGCGTGTGAAGCAAGCATGCCACTTGGAGCAAACGCCACCAAAATGTATTGGCGTGGCACGCCAGAAGCTGGGCGTGGCATGCTGGTACAACATTCCGGAGAGCAAAAATAGAAGACCATCAAAGGGCCGTGGCACGCAAACACATTACTAGAAGAACCACCACTATGGCGTGCCACTTTATGTCGAAGGCGTGGCACGCCAGCCCCAGAGTTCACTTGGGCGTGCCACTTGAGGACCAAGGCGTGACACACCAAGCTTATAAGACCCACAATTGAATGGGCATGCCACTTGAGCAACAAGGCGTGGCATGCCAGCTCAAGAAGTCCCACTAAGGCGTGCCACTTGAGCAACAAGGCGTGGAATGCCAGCACCTAAGGAGGCCAAATAAAGCTAGGTGTGCCACTTGGTATCGAAGGCATGGCACGTCAGCTTAATTATCTCACTTTGGTGTGCCACTTGAACATCCAGGCGTGGCACGCCAACCTCTGAGACCATGGTAAATGATGGGCGTGACACGCCGGTCTCATGGCGTGGCACGCTGGTAGTGTTTTCCAGAGGAGGAGTTAAAGGGCCAGTGAACTCAGGCGTGCCACTTGGGAGATGAGGCGTGGCACGCCAGCAAAAAGATGAAGCAAATGAAGGGTGTGACACGCCAGTCTCATGGCGTGGCACGCTGGTAGTATTTTTCAGAGAGGAAGAAGATGAGCCAATGAACTCAAGCGTGCCATTTGGATGACGAGGCATGGCACGCCGGCAAGGGGTGAAGACAGCTTTAAAGATAGCTTGGAGGTCGTCCATAAGGCTGCTTGGTTCTGCCATTTTTACTAGGACGTCGTCGACGTAGACCTCTACCGTTTTGCAGATGAGGTCATGGAAAACCTTGCTCATCAGTCTTTGGTAAGTGGCCCCTGCGTTCTTTAATCCAAATGGCATTACTTTGTAGCAATAAGTGCCTCCTGGTGTTATGAATGCTGTCTTTTCCTGATCAGGTCGGTGTATCGGGATCTGATTATAGTCAGAGTATACATCCATGAAGTTGAGGAAACGATATCCTGCTGCCGAGTCTACCAAGGCGTCGATGTTGGGGAGGGAAAAAGAGTCTTTGGAACATGCCTTGTTCAAGTCAGTGTAGTCGACACACATTCTCCATTTTCCACTAGCTTTTTTACTAGGACGACGTTGGATAGCCATGTCGAGTATTCGAGTTCTTTGATGAACTCTGCTTCAAGTAGCCCGATTGTTTGTTTGGCGACCTCACTGGCCCTTTCTTGGGACATTTTCCTTCACCGTTGTGCTACTGGTTATGTATATGGTTTTGTGGGATATCACCTCGAGATCTAAGCCTGGCATGTCTGATGGCGTCCATGCGAAGAGGTTGCCATTTGCCCTTACAACCTCCATGAGGGGGCCTTTGAGTTCATGGGGCAAATTTTTGTTTACGAAGGTAAACTATTCTGCCGACTTTCCTATATGGAATTTCCCCATGTCCCCTTCTGGTTCTGGCCTTGACTTGTCTTCCATCCTTACATCCAGGTCGGCCAAGAACACGCCAGCCGCCTTCTTAGATTCCTTCCTTAGGGAGAGACTGGCATTGTCGCATGCGACCGCCGCTTCCAAGTCTCCCCTAATAGAGCCAACAGTTCCTTTGTCTGTCACGAACTTCATTGTTAGAAATTTGGTGCATATCACAGCTGAAAATTCGTTGATGGTTTTCCTTCCTAAAATGATGTTGTAGGCTGTGGAGTCTCTGAGGACTACGAAGTCCACCATAACCGACCTCCAAGCGTCACCAGCTCCAAGGCAGATTGGGAGTGAGATCGTCCCGTAGGTCTTTATGTAGTTGTCGCCTAGCCCCATGACACCGTGTTGGTGAGCCTTAAGGTCGGACTCCCTGAGTCCCATTGCGTCAAACATGTTCCTGAATAGGATGTTGGAGTCAGCTCCAGTATCGACGAGGATTCGCCTGACCAACCCGGTCCCAACCATTGCCGTGATCACCATGGGGGGGGGTTCTTAGGGATGTCATGAAACCACTAATCTTCTAGGCCGAAGGATATCATGGGAGGTCCTCCGTTTGGGGTGGCGGGACCTCCCGTCGAAATAGAGAGGATCCGAGTATCCTTCTTTGCTACTGACTTAGATTGGGGGTATCACATCCGACCACAACGTTAACCACAAAACTTATGGGGTTGTCAATGGCCCCTGTGGGTTCTTGTCTTGCCTTGACAGTCCGACTTCGATCTTCTTCTGAGCGCTCCTATTCTCATCTTCTTAGCTCTCGGATAAGTCGGGAGAACTCATTCAACTTTCCTTCCCAGATGGCCTATTCTAAGGCATCTTTGAGGTCGAAATAGTCTTGGGTCTTGTGCCCGAAACCCTTGTGGTAATCGCAGTAGAGGCTTTTGTTGCCTCCCGTTCTCTCTTTGAGTGGTCTAGGTCTGGATAGGATTCCCTTGTCTGTGATTTGCTGGTAGACTTCCACTATGGGCGCCCTGAAAGGCGTGCAATTCATGAACCTTCCTACCCGTGGGGGCTGCTTGGGTTGCTTCCCTAGGGTGCCGTCCTGGGGGGCTTCCTTATATCTGTCGATCTGGGGGGTTTGCCGGGCTGGGGGTTTGGGAGCTGCCGTTTGTTGGCTGTTTCATAAAACACTATTTTGTGATTCATATTGTGTTTAATTGCGTGGTTTTATCAGGTCTTCGCCCACTTATTCATATGATTTGCATGTATTTATAATTCCTTCCTAAAAATACTCTATGATTGAAAACTTGCTTCCTAAAAACCTTTTAGTTGTATATTTTTATCTTCCTTCGTAACATTCGATGCCGTATTCTATGTGTTAAGTGTTTCAGGCTTCATAGGTCAGGAATGGCGTAAGGAATGAAGAGGAAGCATGCAAAAATGGAATGAACACAAGGAATTGAGGAGATGACCAGCAAGAAGTCACGCGGTCGCATAGCTCACGCGATCGCGCGAAATGGAAGAAATCAGAGTGATGCGTTCGCATGCCTGATGCGACCGCGCGGATTGGAAGCTGCACGAACGACGCGAATGCGTGGACGACGCGCACGCATGGTACGAGAAACGCTGAGTGACGCGAACGCGTAGACAACGCGGCCGCGTGACGTGTGCGATCTGCAGAATTTCAGAAGTCGCTGGCACAGATTCTGGGCCGCATTTCAACCCAGGTTTTTGTCCAGAAACACAGATTAGAGCCAAGGAACATGCAGAGACAGAACAACAATTTTCATTCTACACAATTTCAAGTTTTTAGATCTGAATTTACTCCTTCCCTAGGTTTTTCACTTGACATTCATAAATTAGGATTTTGAAGATTCTTGGCTTTAGCTTTTGAGAAGAGTCTACCTCTGGTACTAGTCATCATAGTCTGTTATTTACTTTTCATTTACTCTTCCATATTCTTAATTCCTCCAGAGTTGACATTGGATTATTTTTCATAGTTTATTAATACAAGACTATTTTATTTTTAATTAATCTCTTTTATTATTATTTATTTTGTCTTCTCTTATTTTCCCTATTGACTTTGTGAAGTCTATAATTACGATGAGTGAGTAGTTCTCCAACTTGATTGGGAGTTGATTAAAAGGAGAACCTTGAGTTGGAATACTCAAGAGTTCAATTATAATTGGTTCATTGTTGGTTGGCTTGTTTGTCACTAACTCTAATCCTTCCCAAGGGAGAGGATTAGGACTTGTGAATAGAAGTTGACTTTTAATTTGACTTTCCTTCATTCGTTGAGGGTTAACTAAATCAAAACAATGACTAATTATTAATTACTCTCGATAAAATTCTAACAAGCATAGAACTTCCAATTAATCTTCTCCCAGTCAAGATTTTATTTAAATCATATAATTTCTCTAATTTAATTTTCTGTTCAACAAATTCAAAACCCCTTTTGAAAACCTCTGATTGATAAAATAGCACATCTTCCTGCAACTCGTTGGGAGACAACCTGGGACTCATACTCCCAGTATTTTATTTCTGAAATTTGTGAAAACCCTTTTAAAAATTGATGAGTAGATTTTTGCCGGTTAAGAACTGTACTCACAACACCATTTTTCTAATTAATTCTTAATCTGCCAATTTCTGCTCACGTCATTGCTACAACCTGACTTACTTCCTCATCATTGATGTATTCCTTGGCCATGCTTTGAATTTCTTGCATTGACCAGACATGCTTGGTAGTGAGGTGCTTCCTAAAGTCCTCGTTTAGCAGGCCGTTCGTTAGCCAAAGACTAGCGACTGAGCCCGTAAGGCCGTCAATCTCTAGACACTCATCGTTGAATCTGTCCAGGAACTTCCTGGTCGGCTCCCCGGGTTTTTGGGTAACACCTAGCAAATTGATTGGGTGTTTTGCCTTGGCTATGCGTGTCGTGAACCGAGTCAGGAAGCTTTGGGAGATGTCGGCGAAAGCTGTTATGGATCCTTGCGGGAGGGCATTGAACCATTGAATCACTGGGCCGGCTAGCGTTACAAGGAATGCTCGGCATCTGTTGGCGAAAGCTGTGATGGATCCTTGCGGGAGGGCATTGAACCATCGAATCGCTGGGCCGGCTAGCGTTACAAGGAATGCTCGGCATCTAACCACGTTGCCTACCCCCTCCAAGTTCATCCTTGCTTCAAAGGCTGTGATATGCTCCAGAGGATCCTTAGTCCCATCGTACCTCATGTCCGTTGGCTTGTCGAAAACCTTTGGAAGCCAGACCTTGAGGATCGAGGGGTGGAAAGGGGTGGCTCCCATGATGATGGGTTCCTGTTGTTCCATGGCTCTCGGTCTTGTCTTGGTGAGGTCGGGAGGTCACCTGCGAGCATGCCTCGTCGCACTTTGTTGGGCTTCTTTCTTGGCTCCCGGGTCTTTGGGAGGGGGAGCGGGTGCGAGTGCGAGATTGGCTGGTGTCGCCGCGAGAGTGGCTGATGTCTCCGTGGGATCGGCTTCTCACTGCCAGCTCCCGTTCAAGGTTTTGTACTCTGTGTCTAAAGGGATGTCTTTCGGGGGTCCTCCGATGTGGGAAGTCGCTCTATGTCTATAGGGTCCCTACAGACGGTGCCAATATTTGATGTGACGTGATCCCGGGTGCTTGAGGGGTCGGGTGCTAACGGGAGAGGGTGGTCGGGACCCTGAGTCAACCTGGAACTGAAGATGGTGCGGATGACAAGTTGGGGACGCCGGAGGTGATGCGATGGGGGGTGGCCACTTGCATGGATACTCCGACGGTCAAGTTAGTGTCCGTACGAAGTGATGGCCGAATTAGGTAAAAGTGTGACGTACGTCGGGGGGAGAGCTGACCTCTCCCTTTTTATACTGTGCTGGGCGGGCCCTATGAATGACCTAGCCCATTGCCCAAAAAGCTTCCATGAGCTGTCGTAATCCACGTGGGAGGGGCAGGTCGTTCCGGACCCCAAATCGGGGCTTTGGGTCATAATCCGAAGGTACGGGCCCGATTGGTGTCCTGGGCCGTACGGATGGTAAATCGGGTATGCCCTAGGACCCGACCTGTCGGACCCTCTTTTGTGAGGGATGTCTTGGGCCTGGGTCAGGGGTGGTGTCTCGATGGCTGGACGCTTGTTAGTCTGTAACAAATTACATTAAGGGCAAAAGATAATGCCAACCATGACAACAATAGTAGAGGCAGAAGAAGATATAAACGACGAGGCCTGAGATAGAACAAAAGCAGTGAGTATAGGTAGAATGATGACCAACAACAAAAGTGGATGTGTGTTTTGTTTTTTGTGTGTGAAAAATACAATGAATGTTTGAATAGAGATTATTAAAAAGAAAGATGTTAAAATTAGGTTTTAATCCTTTTGGGATGTACAATGTGACTAAAAATGAAAATTCTTTTAATCTTTTGGGTTGGATTGCTCATAATTAAAAATCGAGTCAAAAACAGAAAAATTAATGTAAAATTAACAATTTATATGGTTATGAAATTTAAAATGCTAAATTTTACTGATTTCTTGCTATAATTTTTGTTGAGTTTAAGAAAAATATAATTTAATTTGATGATGACAAACACATCATATATGGTTGGGTCTAAAAGCCCAAGTGATTGTTTGACAAGGTGCATTTTATGTGCCTAAGTGCTTGTTTGATAAAGTAAATTTTATGTGTAGGCCCATGTTAAAAGTTTAGCCCAATATTGATGCTTCTTGTGCAAATTACTACTTTTTGATTTGGATGGCTCATAAGCCCAGCTTATAACACAACAAACAACCATAGAAGGAAAAGCCTTTGTGTGCTGTATTCTTACGCTAGAGCATCAACTTGGGAAAAGAAGTTACAAGGAAATTAGGTTCTCTTAAATATATGTTTTCATCAAATGGTTGGAGGAAAAAAAATTATAGGAAGAATCAATGGTGACGATTCAAGTAGTATAACAAAGGACAGATGACCTTTACCACCAGAAGGAAGAAAAAGTAGCAGCAAAGACAACTGACAAAGCACTTCTCCTAAGCACAATTTTCTGCTGTAGCTATGCATTGCTCCTCTGCAACTTTGCGCCTCCACTACCTTTGGGACTATGCTCTTATTCTAGGAGAAGAAGACAAGCAATACACTGTCTTTATACTCAAACATTATCATCAAGGACAACTTCATGTTTTGGAATTGTAATGGCCTAGTTTTTGGTAAAATAGAACTTTTTTTCAAAGAAACGGATTTTTTTTCAAAAGTTCAATGAAGTAGCACCTCTATTGCGCAGTCAAGCACCTCTACTGAACAAGCAAGAACCTGAAGCACCTTACCATGCAGTCAGCTCCCAATGCGGCAGAAAACTGAATTTTCAGACCACCTCGGCTAGAAATTTCAAAATCCCGAGAATCATGGTTAAGCTCGCCTTGATGAGCCGGAACGGAATTCCGAGAGAAAAATATAATACATTATTATTATGATTATTATATTATATTATATTATATTATATTATAATTTTACCCACTTTAGGTAAATCTGAGGTAAGTTTAATAATATTATAACCAGATCTAAAATCTACCGGCATAAACTAATGCCAGCACTCTCCAATGAATCTAGCTATGCTAATGCACCATCATAGGTCTTTTATACCCGAGATAATCATGTTACTAGTATCATTTATACTAGTAGCTCATATATTTACTTTGGTAGTTGGTGCGAATTTAAAAAACCACAAACTAATCGACAAGTGCACCGGGTCATACAAAGTAATACCTCAGGTGGTGAGGGTCGTTCCTATGAGAATTTATGGTCCAAGAAACAATAATTGAATGATTTACTTAGTCAGACATGTAGAAAAGAATGTTTTGGGTTCAAATTGCATTAAATAGTAAATCAAGAGAATTGAGAAAGCAAGTAGTAAATTGGTTGTGAGAATTATATGAGAAAACAGTTAAGGTTTTGGAAATATTTACTTTTTCATATTAACAAATTCTTATTAACCACTTTGATTCAATTCACAAAAAACTTTAAGTGATTAGATTCTAATTCCTTGGTAATTTAATCTTCTTCTAACTCAATCAACTGCCAATTTCTTTGTCACTCAATCTAATTAGAGGGTTTAAGCTCAAACCCTGGTTTATAGCCACACAAAACCCTAAAGATCCAAAGATGATATGATTATATGTCACATATCACATTAAATTCATATAATTAGAGAGTTATGAGAATTCAGTTTCAAGCTGTTATTCAAGTGAGATAACTTTTCCGAGATTCAACAAGAATTCAATTTAGAAAAGAGTTATTTTTCAATACACTCTAATCCGTAGGATAAAGAAGGAAATAGATTCTTGAATATAAATCAAAATCAGAAGTAGAAAACAATAGTTATTAATCCATTCAAATAAATAGAGCTCATAACCTTAACAATGGTGGTTTAGTTGCACATGATGTGGAAACCCTAACAGAGAAAAGTGTAATGCAGAAAAGGAGAAGAAGAAGCCCTAGGCCAAGATCTCTTCTCCTTTTATATCTGATCCTAATTAATGTAAAATATATTTTCTAAAACCTAAAATAATTTTTCTTAATTTAAAAATTAAACTCTAAAATCTAATTACATCAAATAATAAAATTTAAAGATTTCGCAAAAGTCTTCTAGGTTAGAGTTTGGCGCCAAACTTGAGTTATACCAAGTTTGGTGCCACTTTGTGTGTACAACGGGCACCTATTCCAATGTCTTCAGTGCTAAATGCCAGTGATGCGGTGTTTGGCGCTACCATGGGCGAATTAGATTGTGACTTATGTGGTGATCCTGGTGCCAAACTTGGAGTTTCCAAGTTTAGTGCCACTATGACCGAATCATGAGTTCCTGGCACTAAACTTGGATGAGTGAAGTTTGGCGCCGCCTTCTGTATGCATGTGGCTCTGTTTCTCCTTTCTGAACTCCGTAAAATCTGCTTGAACACTACCTGAAATGAATCAAATTGCACACAACTCAAAGTAGCATTCATAGTGGCTTAAAACACCTAAAAATTGATTAAACTTAACAAATTCAAACACAAAGTCACTAAGAAAAGATAAGAAAGATACTCACTCATCAGTAGTGTAAATATTTGTGATCTAATACATCTAGCTTTATTAATTGTCTCCCTAATAATATTTTAACATTATTTTTCTTAATCTTATAACTTTATGGCCCACCCAAGAACCAGCCACCTCCACCTTCATTTTGCTTCATGATCCATTGAGTTTGAGAGAGAAAAGAGCAAGCACACACCTCCATTTCCAAGCTTCCAAGTTCAGTTTACTTAGCCTCTAAAACTCCCATTCAAATTCTAAACCGATTAAAGTGTTTTCCTTATCCTCATCTTCACTTTCAAACCAAATTTTATAAGGTAGAATAAAGTATTTTGGTTGTTCATCTTCTTAAATGTTTTAGCCATGGCTAACTGTTCATACCCTGGGTCGAGCTATCCGAGCCGGGATGTTCAGTAGCAAAGCGACCGACTTCTTTAGGTCAAGCAGACCGACTTCTTCATAAAGAACTCGGCCAAATCGACAGGAAAGCCCAAAGAAGGGCCCAACTCAAGGAATATGACCCCGATCCAAAGGCAGCCCAAGCCTATAGAGATAAGGGCAGTTCCATGGAAGATAAGCTAACCTCGACAAAAGATAAGATAAGATAAGATAACTAACTTATCTTATCCAAAGAAGGTCACATCTCACCATTATAAATACACTGGAGCACCCAGGTATAACTCATACTCTGATTCTATTCAATACCTGCTTAATACCCTTGCTAACTTAAGCATCGGAGTCCCTTGCAGGTACCCCCCACCCTCCAGGGACGAAGGATCAGCACTACCACCAAGTCTAACAAGTCGAACACAACCGCTCCAACCAGCACAAAAGATCTCGTCCGAGATTGACCTCCAGTTTCAGGTAACCCTCGGAACATTGGTGTCGTTGCCAGGGAACCTGGAAGTCATCCCATCACCATGGCGGATGACCATGACAACAACCAAGACTCAGATCTAGAGGATAGAACGCCGCACAAAAATGCGGACACTACACTAAAGGATACTCCTCAAATTAACAATGAAAAGGATTCTCCAAACGCAGGAGCCATAGAGGCACTTCAAGATCGATTAAAGCAACTCGAGAAAGAAGCCCAACATCAACGCGAAAAAGAAGAGGATCTACATCGAGAGATAAGGCGACGCCGAGAATTAGAAGATAAGCTTCTAAAACTCGAAGCCGATATCAAAACCAAAGCTACTCGATCGACTCCAGAGGATAGCTCTCGCAAGGATCAAGATCCATTCACCAGGGAAATCATGAAGACCAAAATCCCAAAGGACTTCAAACTTCCGGATATGACTCTGTACGACGACACTTCAGACCTCAACCATCACCTCAGCAATTTCAGAAGTAGAATGTACCTCACTGACGCCTCGAATGCAGTTCGTTACAAACCTTTTCCAACAACTCTTACCAAGACAGTCATTAGATGGTTCGACAGCCTACCTCCAAAGTCCATCTCGAGCTTCGACGACCTAGCCAAAAAATTCCTGGCCAGATTTTCCATACAAAAAGATAAGGCTAAACACGCCCCCAGCCTACTAGGGATCAAGCAAGGAGATCGGGAAAGTCTTTGTAACTACATGGAAAGATTCAACAAACATGCATGGACATACAAAGTCTACCAACAGAAGCTGCCATTATGGACCTCATAAATGGCCTATGAGAAGGACCTTTTAGCCCATCTATATCTAAGAAATATCCTGCATCCCTGGACGAAGTACAAGAACGGGTGCAGAAGGACATCAACGTGGAGGAGAATTCACGACTTGGGGAAGCCTCGAGGTTTGGTTCCGCCTACCGAGACAAAGATAAAGAATCCAAGAAAAAGGAAGATCGCTCCAGGGAGAAAATAAAAAAATATCATAACTACACCCCTCTTAGGGTATCCTTGGTAGATGTTTACAAAGAAGTCTGCCATACGAAAAAATACCCCCAGCTCTATTACTCAAAGGCAAAAAAGGAGGAGGAAATCGGAACGAATACTGTACGTATCATCGAGTCCGAGGACATTCCACCGACGAATGCTTCGACTTGAAAAATGTCATAGAAAAATTAGTAAGAGAAGGAAAACTAGATCGGTTTTTGGCCAACCGGGATGAAGAGCCAAGAAAAGAAGAAGGGATGAAGATGTCGGACGGTCTGAGTGATCACCTCACACACCGGAAAGACACGTGTACACGATACATGGCGGATTTGCAGGAGGAGGAATCTCCAAATCATCCCGCACGCGACACCTCAAAGAAGTATACCATGTCGAAGGAAAGAAGGAGGCGCCAGACATCCCAGCAATTACGTTTACCAAAGAAGACGCATCCAGAATCATCTCAGGACACGATGACCCCATGTTCATCACTATCATACTGGCAAACGCCAACCTCCACCGTACATTAATTGACCAAGGAAGCTCCGCCGACATCTTATTCAAAACTACCTTCGACAAGCTCGGCTTAGAAGAAAAAATGCTAATAGCATACCCAAACAGCTTGTTCGGACTTGGGGATACCCCAGTACAACCACTGGGATACGTATCGCTACACACAACCTTCAGAAAGGGGAATGATGAGCGGATAATTTATACGCTTTTTGGCACTGTTTTTAGTATGTTTTTAGTACATTTTAGTTAGTTTTAGTATGTTTTTATTAGTTTTTATTTAAAATTCACCTTTATGGGCTTTACTATGAGTTTGTGTGTTTTTTTGTGATTTCAGGTAATTTCTGGCTGAAATTGAGGGACTTGAGCAAAAATCTGATTCAGAGGCTGAAAAAGGACTGCAGATGCTGTTGGATTCTGACCTCCCTGCACTCGAAGTGGATTTTCTAGAGCTACAGAAGCCCAATTAGCGCGCTCTCAATTGCGTTGGAAAGTAGACATCTTGGGCTTTCCAGAAATATATAATAGTCCATACTTTGCCTGAGATTTGATGGCCCAAACCGGCGTTCCAAATCAGCTTCAGAATTCCCGGCGTTTAACGCCGGAACTGGCACAAAAATTGGAGTTAAACGCCCAAACTGGCACAAAAGCTGGCGTTTAACTCCAGGAAAAGTCTCTACACATGAAAGCTTCAATGCTCAGCTCAAGCACACACCAAGTGGACCCCGGAAGTGGATTTTTACGTCATTTACTCCTTTCTGTATACCCTAGGTTACGAGTTCACTATTAATAGGACCTTTTGACATTGTATCTTTACCTCATGACACATTACATGTTTCTTATTGTATCTTCTACGGCATGAGTCTCTAATCCCAATGGTTGGGGGTGAGGAGCTCTGTTGTGTCTTGATGGATTAATGCAATTACTACTGTTTTTCATTCAATCACGCTTGCTTCTATTCTAAGATATCACTTGTTCTTCAACTTGATGAATGTGATGATCCGTGACACTCATCATCATTCTCACCCATGAACATGTGCCTGACAACCACCTCCGTTCTACTTTAGATTGAGTGAATATCTCTTGGATTCCTTAATCAGAATCTTCGTGGTATAAGCTAGAATTGATGGCGGCATTCAAGAGAATCCGAAAGGTCTAAACCTTGTCTATGGTATTATGAGTAGGATTCAAGGATTGAATGACTGTGACGAGCTTCAAACTCCTGAAGGCTGGGCGTTAGTGATAGACACAAAAGAATCACTGGATTCTATTCCAACCTGATTGAGAACCGACAGATGATTAGCCGTGCTGTGACAGAGCAGGTTGAACATTTTCACTGAGAGGATGGGAGGTAGCCATTGACAACAGTGAAACCCTACATACAGCTTGCCATGAAAGGAGCCTTGCGTGCAGGAAGAAGAAGACAGTGGGAAAGCAGAGGTTCAGAAGATAGAGCATCTCCAAAACCTCAACCTGTTCTCCATTACTGCAAAACAAGTATCTATTTCATGTTCTTTTACTTTTCACAATTAAACCTGAGAATTATTGATATCCTGACTAAGAGTTACAAGATAACCATAGCTTGTTTCAAGCCGACAATCTCCGTGGGATCGACCCTTACGCACGTAAGGTATTACTTGGATGACCCAGTGCACTTGCTGGTTAGTTATGCGGAATTACAAAAGTGTTATTGTGATTTTGTGCACCAAGTTTTTGGCACCGTTGCCGGGGATTGTCCGAGTTTGGACAACTGACGGTGTATCTTGTTGCTTAGATTAGGACTATTTTATTTTTGTTGGTTTAGAATCTTTTATTTGAGTTTAGTTTCATATTTTAAGTTTGGTGTCTTCTTTGTATTTTTCTTTAAATTTTTGAAAATTTGTGTTTGATTTTCTAAAAATTTTAAGTTTGGTGTCATTTTGTTATTTTTCTCTTTCCTCATTTCAAAAATCAAATCTTTTTCAAAATAATTTTCAATCATATCTTTTTAATTGCTAATTCCAAAATCTTTTTAGTTAATTAATTGATTTAGTTTTCAATTTGCTTTGATTTTATTTTCTTTTAGTTTTCGAAATTTTATTCTATTTTCTTTCCCATTTATTTTATTATTTTCGGTCATATTTATCTAAAAACGAAAAAAATTTTTTTACTTTACTTGCAATCCATATCATCTCCCTTTCTCCATCATGGACTTAAGTGGAGTTGAGCAGTCCAGAAGCACTCTGGGGTCATATGCTAACCCCATTACAGCTGTATATGGGAGTAGCATCTGTATACCTCCCATTAAAGCAAGCAGCTTTGAGCTAAATCCTCAACTCATTATCATGGTGCAGCAAAACTGCCAGTATTCCGGTCTTCCACAGGAAGAACCTACTGAGTTTCTGGCACAGTTTTTACAAATTGTTGACACAATATGTGATAAAGAGGTGGATCAGGATGTCTACAGATTATTACTGTTTCCATTTGTTGTAAAAGATCAAGCTAAGAGGTGGTTGAATAACCAACCCACAACAAGCATAAAAACATGGAGACAGTTATCAGACAAATTCTTGAATTAATTTTACCCTCCAAAAAGGATGACACAGCTAAGGCTGGACATCCAAGGCTTGAAACAAGAGGATAATGAATCCCTTTATAATGCCTGGGAGAGGTACAGAGGTATGCTAAGAAAATGCCCCTCTGAAATGTTTTCAGAGTGGGTACAGTTAGACATCTTCTATTATGGGCTCACAGAAAAAGCTCAGATGTCTTTAGACCACTCAGCTGGTGGATCTATACACATGCGGAAGACGATTGAAGAGGCTCAGGAGCTCATAGATACAATTGCTAGAAATCAACATTTATACTCAAGCAGTGAGTCCTCTATAAAAGAAGAAGCTATGGCAGTAACTACTGATCCTAACCCTCAAGAACAGATGGTTGAGCTTAATCAGCAATTACTCATGATGACAAAACAATTAGCAGAATTTATAGATATGCTCCAAGAAACTAAAATTGCTAACAAGAATATGGAAGCACAATTAAATCAGACAAGACAGCAACTATCTAAACAGATAACAGAAGAATGCCAAGCTGTTAAATTAAGGAGCGGGAAAACATTGAATGAATCAACTCAGAGCAGCAGAAAGCTAAGAAAGGAACAAATAACAGAGGATAACCAAATCATTGTCCAAAGTCCCTCTGAGGACAGTCAGAGCCCAGAGAGGAATACTTCTGGCGTTCACACGCCAGAAAGGGGGGAAAGATTGGCGTTAAACGCCCATTCCCTGCCCAGTTCTGGCGTTCAAACGCCAGAAAGGAGAGAAAAGTTGGCGTTAAATGCCCATTCCTCACCCAATCCTGGCGTTCAAATGCCAATGAGGAATCAGACACCTGAGTGTGCTGATAGTAACCCCTCTAAGAAGGCTTCTCCAACCACTTCTATAGGAAATAAACCTGCAGCAACTAAGGTTGAAGAGTATAAAGTCAAGATGCCTTATCCTCAGAAACTCCGCCAAGCGGAACAGGATAAGCAATTTGCCCGCTTTGCAGACTATCTCAGGACTCTTGAAATAAAGATTCCATTTGCAGAAGCACTTGAGCAAATACCTTCTTATGCTAAGTTCATGAAAGAGATCTTAAGTCATAAGAAGGATTGGAGAGAAACTGAAAAAGTGTTTCTCACTGAAGAATGCAGTGCAGTCATTTTGAAGAGCTTACCAGAGAAGCTTCAAGATCCAGGAAGCTTTATGATACCATGCACATTAGAAGGTGCTTGTACCAAGACAGCCCTATGTGACCTTGGAGCAAGTATCAATCTAATACCTGTATCCACTATCAGAAAGCTTGGGCTGACTGAAGAAGTCAAACCAACCCGGATATGCCTCCAACTTGCTGATGGTTCCATTAAGTACCCATCAGGCATAATTGAGGACATAATTGTCAAGGTTAGGCCATTCGCCTTCCCAACTGACTTTGTAGTGCTGGAAATGGAGGAGCACAAGAGCGCAACTCTCATCCTAGGAAGACCCTTCCTAGCAACTGGACGAACTCTCATTGATGTACAAAAAGGGGAAGTAACCTTAAGAGTCAATGAGGATGAGTTCAAGTTGAATGTTGTCAAAGCTATGCAGCATCCAGACACATCAAATGACTGCATGAGCGCTGATATTATTGACTCTTTAGTGGAAGAGATCAATATGACTGAGAGTCTCGAATCAGAGCTAGATGATATCTTTAAGGATGTTCAGCCTAACCTGGAGGAACCAGAGGAAATAAAAGAACCTCTGAAAATTCCTCAGGAAGAGGGTAAGCCTCCTAAACCCGAGCTCAAGCCACTACCACCATCCCTGAAGTATGCATTTCTGGGAGAAGGTGACACTTTTCCAGTGATTATAAGCTCTGCTTTAAACTCACAGGAAGAGGAAGCACTAATTCAAGTGCTAAGGACACATAAGACAGCTCTTGGGTGGTCCACAAGTGATCTTAAGGGCATTAGCCCAGCAAGATGCATGCACAAGATCCTATTGGAAGATAATGCCAAGCCAGTGGTTCAACCACAGAGGCGGCTAAATCCAGCCATGAAGGAGGTGGTGCAGAAAGAGGTCACTAAGTTACTAGAGGCTGGGATTGTTTATCCTATTTCTGATAGCCCTGGGTGAGCCCTGTCCAAGTTGTCCCCAAGAAGGGAGGCATGACAGTGGTTCATAATGAAAAAAATGAACTGGTTCCCACAAGAACAGTTACAGGATGGCGTATGTCTATTGACTACAGAAGGCTCAATATAGCCACTGATGTGTGGAAGACGATCCAACACAAAACTCACCGGCAAGTGTACCAGGTCGCATCAAGTAATAAAACTCACGGGAGTGAGGTCGATCCCACAGGGATTGAAGGATTGAGCAATTTTAGTTAGTGGTTGATTTAGTCAAGCGAATCAAGTATTGGTTGAGTGGTTTATCATTAACAGAAACTAAATTGCTTGGAATGTAAAGGGAAAGGGGAGAATTGCAGTAAATTAAAGAGCAGGAAAGTAAAAGATGCTGAATCTTAAAGAACAAGAAATTAAATGACTGAAACTTAAAGTACAAGAAATGTAAATTGCAGTAACTTAAAGTGCAAGAAATATAAATTGCTTGAATGGAAAAGGGATTTGAGGATTGGGAATTCAGAATTTCAGCAAGGGAAATTAAATTGCAACAATTAATAAAGCAGAAGTTGAATTAGAAATAACTAGAATTCAAACAGAAAAAGGAATTTAAATTGCAGCAGGGGTTCACAGAAGAACCAAAAGGAAAAATGGGACCTCAGGACTCAAGAGACTAGATAGCAAAGTCTAGATCTCAATTGCCTTCCCAGATCCAAGTTCACAAAGCAATTAACAAGAAATTGACGAAGAAGCAGTGAAGGAATTGTAATTGAACTCAATTATGCAGAAGAGAAATTAAAGAGATCTTGAATGGAGATTGAGACAGAATTTCCTCAATTCTTCACACCCAAAACTCAAACAAGAAAAGTAAAAATGCTCAAGCAAGAACGAGGAAGAAGAGAGATCAATTCTCCTCCCTAATTCTCTGAAATCTCAGTGAAGTCTCCAAGAGAAAATTCAAAAGTTCAAAAATAAAAGTAAAGATTCAAGACTCAAAAGAAAAGTCTCAGTTCAAAAGTAAAGGAAAAGTCCCTAATTACATCAAACTATCTCCTATTTATACACTTTCTATTCTTGGATTTTGGAATTTGGATGGGCTTTTGAGTTGGTGAAGAAATGAATTAAATTGGATTTTTAAACCAATTTTCAGCCCAAGAACAATTGCTTCCAGGAGGCTGCCTTGCCCTTGTGGAGGGCAGGGCAGAAAATGGTGCGTGTTGGTGCTTGCGTGCGTGTTGAATTGCTGCAGGATGCTGCCCTGCCCTTGTGGAGGGCAGGGCAGAAATTTTTGGTGCGCCAGATTCTGCCTGTGCGTGCGCTATGTTGCTGCTGAAGCTCCCTTGGTGCGCCAATTTGGTGCGCTGGCCGTGCACCACAAAATGCTGCCCTGCCCTTGTGGAGGGCAGGGCAATGTTTCCAAAGTTGAAGCCCCGTGTTCGAAACTCGGGCAATGCACACGCTACTCTTTTTCTTGGTTTTCTTGGCACCAAACTAAGGCCTAGTTTCTTGTTTCCTCATGGTGCCGTGTTCGATCCTTGTGGCAAGCATTGGTGAGCTTTTTCTTTGAATTTCTTCCTTTGATGAGCCCGATATTGCCCTTGAGGAGGGCAGGCAGAGTTTTTGCTCTCCTTGATCCATGGCACCAATTTATGCTCCGCCCTTGAGGAGGGCAGGGCAGTGTTGCCTCTCAAAGCTTGCTTCCTTATGTTGCCCTCCTTGAGGGCAGTGTGCCCTTGTGGAGGGCAATGCTTGCTTCCTCCTTTTATGCGCCACACTTCTTCTCTCTTGGGCCACGCTTTCTCTTTTCTTCTTTTCTTCACCTACAATAAACCAAAACAACCACTCAAAGTATCACTAAATTCACAAGGCTTATAAATCAATTAAAAATCAATTAAATTTAGCTTAAACCTCATGAGTTAGCATCAATTTAATGGTAGTTGCTTGATTTAAAGAAGTTATGCATTTTCATTCCAAATCTCTTACTTAGGATGCAAGAAAGTGCATAAAGATTAATAAAACAAGTGAAATTAGCTTGAAAAATGGGTATATGATGACTTGTCATCAGCTACCAGAAAGGATCATTTTCCTTTACCATTCATAGACCAGATGCTAGAGAGACTAGCAAGTCATGAATATTATTGCTTTTTGGATGGCTATTCAGGTTACAACCAAATTGCAGTAGATCCTCACGACCAAGAGAAAACAGCATTTACATGTCCTTCTAGAGTATTTGCCTACAGAAGGATGCCTTTTGGTCTGTGCAATGCACCTGCAACCTTTCAGAGGTGCATGCTCTCTATCTTCTCAGATATGGTAGAGAAATTTTTGGAAGTCTTCATGGATGACTTTTCAGTATTTGGAGACTCATTCAACTCCTGCCTTAACCATCTAGCACTTGTTTTGAAAAGATGCCAAGAGACCAACCTAGTTTTAAACTGGGAAAAATGTCACTTCATGGTGACTGAGGGGATTTTCCTTGGGCATAAAATTTCAAGCAAGGGAATAGAGGTGGATCAAGCAAAGGTAGAGGTAATTGAAAAATTACCACCACCTGCCAATGCTAAGGCAATCAGAAGCTTTTTGGGACATGCAGGATTCTACAGAAGGTTTATAAAGGATTTTTCAAAAATTGCAAAACCTCTGAGTAACCTGCTAGTTGCTGACACACCATTTGTGTTTCACACACAGTGTCTGCAGGCATTTGAGACCCTGAAAGCCAAGCTGGTCACAACACCAGTCATCTCTGCACCAGACCGGACATTACCATTTGAACTAATGTGTGATGCTAGTGACCATGCCATTGGTGCAATGTTGGGACAGAGGCATAACAAGCTTCTGCACGTCATTTATTATGCTAGCCGTGTTCTAAATGATGCACAGAAGAATTACACAACCACAGAAAAAGAATTACTTGCAGTGGTTTATGCCATTGACATGTTTAGATCCTACTTAGTAGGGTCAAAAGTGATTGTGTACACTGACCATGCTGCTCTTAAATACTTACTCACAAAGCAGGATTCAAAACCCAGGCTCATAAGGTGGGTATTGCTTCTGCAAGAGTTTGATATAGAAATAAGAGACAGAAAAAGGACAGAAAACCAGGTAGCTGATCATCTGTCCCGAATTGAACCAGTAGCTGGGGCGTCCCTCCCTTCTACTGAGATCTCTGAAACCTTTCCAGATGAGCAACTCTTTGCCATCCAGGAAGAACCATGGTTTGCAGATATTGCAAATTATAAAGCTGTGAGGTTTATACCACAGGAGTACAGCAGGGTGTAAAGAAAAAAATTAATTTCAGATGCCAAGTACTACCTATGGGATGAGCCATATCTCTTTAAGAGATGTGCAGACGGAATAATCTGCAAATGTGTACCTAGAGAGGAAGCACAAAGGATCATGTGGCATTGCCATGGATCGCAGTATGGGGCACATTTCGGAGGTGAGCGAGCAGCCACTAAGGTTCTCTAATGCGGATTCTACTGGCCTACTATCTATAGGGATGCCCATGAGTTTGTGCGTAACTGTGACAGTTGCCAAAGAGCTGGTAGCTTGCCTCATGGTTATGCCATGCCTCAACAAGGGATCCTAGAGATTGAATTGTTTGATGTATGGGGAATTGACTTCATGGGTCCCTTCCCACCATCATACTCAAACACTTATATTCTAGTGGCAGTAGACTATGTGTCTAAATGGGTAGAAGCAATTGCCACACCCAATAATGATACCAAGACCGTACTGAAATTCCTACAGAAACACATCTTCAGCAGGTTTGGTGTTCCCAGAGTACTAATCAGTGATGGGGGCACTGATTTCTATAATAAACAACTGTACTCGGCTATGATCCGATATGGAATTAGCCACAAAGTAGCAACTCCGTATCACCCACAGACAAATGGGCAAGCTGAAGTCTCTAATAGAGAGCTAAAAAGAATCCTGGAACGGACTGTTATTGCCCATAGAAAGGATTGGGCAAAGAGCTTGGATGATGCTCTGTGGGCATACAGAACAGCCTTCAAGACTCCTATAGGAACCTCTCCATACCAACTTGTGTATGGGAAGGCTTGTCATCTGCCCGTGGAACTGGAACATAAAGCCTACTGGGCAACCAGATTCCTAAACATGGATGCTAAGTTAGCTGGTGAAAAAAGATTGCTCCAGCTAAATGAGCTAGAGGAGTTCAGACTCAATGCCTTTGAAAATGCAAAAATTTATAAGGAAAAGGCAAAGAAGTGGCATGACAAGAAGTTGTCATCCAGAGTCTTTGAGCCAGGACAAAAAGTTCTACTCTTCAACTCTAGGCTAAGACTATTCCCAGGAAAACTTAAATCCCAGTGAAGGGGTCCGTATGTGATTACAGGGGTCTCACCATATGGATATGTTGAGCTTCAGGATATTGATTCTGACAAAAAGTTCATTGTTAATGGACAGAGGATCAAACATTATCTTGAAAGCAATTTTGAGCAAGAATGCTCAAAACTGAGGCTTGAATGAATCTCAGTAAAATTCCAGCTAAAGACAATAAAGAAGCACTTTCTGGGAGGCAACACAGTCATTAGCAGGTTATCTGTTTTATTTAATAAAAGTTTGATACATATTCTTAAAGGGCAGTCATCAAAATTGAAGGAATTCACAGAGTTAAGAAGGATATAGTGCAAAAAGCAGAGAAAAGAAGCTTGCTGGCGAAAAAACGCCAGTAAGGGGTACTCTGGGCGTTAAACGCCAGAATGGATACCATTCTGGGCGTTTAACGCCAGTAAAGGTACCATTTTGGGCGTTAAACGCCAGAATGGGCACCATTCTGGGCGTTTAACGCCAGGTTGGCAGCATCCTGGGCGTTCAGCAAAACGCCCAGTGATGAAGGGGTTTCTGGCGTTTAACACCAGCCAGGGTACCTGGCTGGGCGTTAAACGCCCATAATGGCCAACATTTGGGCGTTAAACGCCAGAATGGATACCATTCTGGGCGTTTAATGCCAGATAAGTGGGGGACAGAGATTTTGCTTTTCACTTCAAATTTTTTCAAACTTTCTTATTTTGATCCATAATTTTCTGTAGAAACACATTTCAAACTTTCATCATTCACCTTCAAATCTAAAAAATTAAAATCATTTTTCAAATCTCTTTCAAATCCTTTCCAAATCTTCTTCAAAAAAAACTCAAATATCTCTCAAATTCTTTCCCTATCTTCTCAAATCTCCTTCAAAATTTTCGAAATCTTTCCCCCTCCCTTATAAATGTACGTTCGGCCATCCCCCTTTCCCCACCATTCGAATTTGCTTTCCTCCTCTCTCTCCTCCTTCTTTTCTTTTGCTTGAGGACAAGCAACCCTCTAAGTTTGGTGTGTTTTTTCGTGATAACTAAGCTAAGGCTCATCAAGATCATGGCTCCCAAAGAAAAACAAACCAATTCTAGAGGCAAGAAAGAGAATGCTCCAAAGGATCTTTGGAGTCAAGAGAGGTTCTTAACCAAAGAACATGCAGACCATTACCACAAAATAATGGGTCTAAGGTCAGTGATCCCGGAAGTTAAATTCGATCTGAAAGAAGATGAATATCCGGAGATCCAAGAGCAAATTCGAAACAGAGGATGGGAAGTTCTAACCAACCCTGAGACAAAGGTTGGAAGAAACATGGTTCTGGAATTCTACTCAAATCTATGGCTGACAAATAAGCAGAGAATGACTAGAACTGCTTTTCATACCTACAGAACCATGGCCAGAGGGAGAATTATTTACTTTCATCTGGACAAAATAAGAGAGGTCTTCAAATTGCCTCAACTGCAAGATGATCCTGAATCCTTTAATAGGAGAATGGTGAGAGCAGATAAGGGGTTGGATCAAGTTCTAGAGGACATATGCCTCCCTGGAACTAAGTGGACAACCAATTCAAAAGGTGTCCCAAACCAACTCAAGAGGGGAGATCTCAAACCAATTGCAAGAGGTTGGCTAGACTTCATTGGGCGTTCCATATTGCCCACTAGCAACCGTTCTGAGGTCACTATCAAGAGAGCAGTGATGATTCATCGCATTATGCTGGGAAAAAAAGTGGAGGTTCATCATCTGATTGCTTGTGAGATTTACATAATTGCAAACAAGAATTCCATTGAAGCCAAACTGGCTTACCCAAGCTTAATCTCTTTGCTATGTAAAGATGCTGGGGTGAGGATGGGAGTAGATGAATTCATCCCAATTGAACATCCAATCACCAAGAAGTCAATGGAAGGACAAATGCAAGATAATTCTATCAAAAGGAGGGCGCAGGAGTTCCTCCCTGAACTCCCTGAAATTGACTACTGGACCCGCTTAGAAGCATCTGTTGCCAAGCTACAAGAAGCTATGGAACAAATTAAGGAAGAACAGCAGAATCAAAACTGCATGCTCTGCGAATTGCTAAAGGAACAAGAGAAGCAGGGGCGTGAGCTACAGGAGCTGAAGCGCCAGAAGCTCTCCTTTGAAGGGTCAAATACCCCACAAGTTGAGGGAGCATCCACTTCTCAAGATCAAGGTTGTTGAGTCCTAACTCTGTGATAACCTCTATCATTAGGAATCTATTTTAGAGTCATTTAAATTTTTGTTTTCTATTACTATTAGTCTTATCTTATGTTTATCTTTGAGTCTTGTTCTTAATTCATGATTAATAGAATTTAATGTCTATGCCTTAAAGCTATGAATGCCCTATGAATCCATCACCTCTCTTAAATGAAAAATGCTTTAATCACAAAAGAACAAGAAGTGCAGGATTTCGAATTCATCTCTGAAACTAGTTGAATTAGCTTGATGTGGTGACAATACTTTTTGTTTTCTGAATGAATGCTTGAACAGTGCATATGTCTGTTGAATTTGTTGATTAAAGAATGTTAAACTTGTTGGCTCTTGAAAGAATGATGGAAAAGGAGAAATGTTATTGAGGATCTGAAAAATCATCAAATTGATTCTTGAAGCAAGAAAAAGCAGTGAATTAAAAAAACGAAAAAGAAAAAAGAGAGAGAGATAAAAAGTGATCAAAGGCAAAAAGAGTGTGCTTAAGAACCCTGGACACCTCTAATTGGGGACTCTAGCAAAGCTGAGTCACAATCTAAAAAGGTTCACCCAGTTATGTGTCTGTGGCATGTATGTATCCAGTGGTAATATTGGAAGACAGAGTGCTTTGGGCCACAACCAAGACTCATAAAGTAGCTATGTTCAAGAAACATCACACTTAACTAGGAGAATCAATAACACTATCTAAATTCTGAGTTCCTATAGATGCCAATCATTCTATTCTTCAAAGGATAAAGTAAGATGCCAAAACTGTTCAGAAGCAAAAAGCTACTAGTCCCGCTCATCTAATTGGAGCTAAGTTTCATTGATATTTGGAGTCTATAGTATGTTCTCTTCTTTTTTATCCTATTTGATTTTCAGTTGCTTGGGGACAAGCAACAATTTAAGTTTGGTGTTGTGATGAGCGGATAATTTATACGCTTTTTGGCACTGTTTTTAGTATTTTTTAGTACATTTTAGTTAGTTTTTAGTATGTTTTTATTAATTTTTATTTAAAATTCACTTTTCTGGGCTTTATTATGAGTTTGTGTCTTTTTTTGTGATTTCAGGTAATTTCTGGCTGAAATTGAGGGACCTGAGCAAAAATCTTATTCAGAGGCTGAAAAAGGACTGCAGATGCTGTTGGATTCTGACCTCCCTACACTCGAAGTGGATTTTCTGGAGCTACAGAAGCCCAATTAGTGCGCTCTCAATTGTGTTGGAAAGTAGACATCCTGGGATTTCCATAAATGTATAATAGTCCATACTTTGCCCGAGATTTGATGGCCCAAACCGGCGTTGCAAATCAGCTTCAGAATTCCCAGCGTTTAACGTCAGAACTGGAACAAAAATTGGAGTTAAACGCCCAAACTGGCACAAAAGCTGGCGTTTAACTCCAGGAAAAGTCTCTACTCATGAAAGCTTCAATGCTCAGCCCAAGCACACACCCAGTGGACCCCGGAAGTGGATTTTTACGTCATTTACTCATTTCTGTATACCCTAGGTTACTAGTTCACTATTAATAGGACCTTTTGACATTGTATCTTTACCTCATGACACATTACACATTTCTTATTGTATCTTCTATGGCATGAGTCTCTAAACCCCATGGTTGGGGGTGAGGAGCTCTGCTGTGTCTTGATGGATTAATGCAATTACTACTGTTTTTCATTTAATCATGCTTGCTTCTATTCTAAGATATCACTTGTTCTTCAACTTGATGAATTTGATGATCCGTGACACTCATCATCATTCTCACCCATGAACGTGTGCCTGACAACCACCTCCGTTCTACTTTAGATTGAGTGAATATCTCTTGGATTCCTTAATCAGAATCTTCGTGGTATAAGCTAGAATTGATGGCGGCATTCAAGAGAATCCAGAAGGTCTACACCTTGTCTGTGGTATTCTGAGTAGGATTCAAGGATTGAATGACTGTGACGAGCTTCAAACTCCTGAAGGCTGGGCGTTAGTGACAGACGCAAAAGAATCACTGGATTCTATTCCAACCTGATTGAGAACCGACAGATGATTAGCCGTGCTGTGACAGAGCGCGTTGAACATTTTCACTGAGAGGATGGGAGGTATCCATTGACAACGGTGAAACCATTCATACAGCTTGCCATGGAAGGAGCCTTGCGTGCATGAAGAAGAAGACAGTGTGAAAGCAGAGGTTCAGAAGATAGAGCATCTCCAAAACCTCAACCTGTTCTCCATTACTGCAAAACAAGTATCTATTTCATGTTCTTTTACTTTTCACAACTAAACCTGAGAATTATTGATATCCTGACTAAGAGTTACAAGATAACCATAGCTTGCTTCAAGCCGACAATCTCCGTGGGATCGATCCTTACTCACGTAAGGTATTACTTGGACGACCTAGTGCACTTGCTGGTTAGTTGTGCGGAATTACAAAAGTGTGATTGTGATTTCGTGCACCAGGGAACGAATCCAGAACACTCAAGATAGACTACATCGTGGTCAACGTAAGCTCCGCCTACAATGCCTTAATAGGTCGGACAACGTTAAACCAACTCGGCGCAATAGTTTCAACTCCACATCTATGTATGAAATTCCCAACTGCAGAAGGGATAGCTACAATAAAAGCAGATCAAAGGATGGCGCGTCGCTGTTATAATGAAAGTCTAAACCTCAGAGGCAAAGGAGAAGAGTTCCACACAATCAAACTTGGTGGAGTTCAAAGGCGAGAAGAACTCCGTCCACAGCCCGAAGGTGAAGTAGAGAAAGTTCAGATCAGAGACACCTCGGATAAGACAACTAATATTGGCACAATCCTGAAAGGAGACGCAAAGGAATCACTCATACAGTTCCTACGAGATAATGTTGATCTCTTCACATGGAAAGCTGCCGACATGCCAGGCATAGATCCCGAACTGATGAGCCACAAGTTGGCAGTCTATCCGGAATCCCGGCCAGTACAACAAAGACGAAGAAAACTCGGACCAGAACGGTCTCAGGCTATGGCAGAACAGGTGCAAGCACTGCTAGAGGCAGGATTCATAAGAGAAGTTAAGTACCCACTATGGCTAGCAAATGTCGTCTTGGTGAAAAAGTCAAATGGGTAGTGGCGAATGTGCACCGACTACACCGACTTCAACAAAGCCTGCCCAAAAGATCCTTATTCACTCCCAAGCATCGACGCTCTAGTAGACGCCTCATCGAGATATAAGTATCTCTCGTTTATGGACGCATACTTGGGGTACAACCAGATCCCAATGTATCCACCGGATCAAGAAAAAACCTCATTTCTAACACCCAAAGCAAACTATTGCTACATCGTAATGCCTTTTGGCCTTAAGAACGCGGGAGCTACTTATCAAAGGCTAATGAATAAGGTCTTCTCAGACCACATCGGAAAAATCATGGAGGTCTACGTGGATGACATGTTGATAAAGACACGAAGTGAAGAGACATTACTGATCGACTTGGTTCAAGTGTTCGACACCATACGAAAGCATGGCATGCGACTTAACTCGGCTAAATGCACCTTCACAGTGGAAGCAGGTAAGTTCTTGGGCTTTAGGCTCACTCAAAGAGGAATCGAGGCAAATCCAGATAAATGCTAGGCCATACTCAACATGAAGAGTCCAACCTGCGTCAAAGAGGTACAACAACTCAATGGGAGATTGGCAGCCTTGTCCAGATTCTTAGCAGGGTCAGCGATAAGATCCATCCCTTTCTACGCTACTTTAAGGAAGGAAAAAACTTTGAGTGGACAACGGAATGCAAGCAAGCCTTCCGAGACTTCAAAGAATTCTTGGGACGGCCACATATCCTATCTCGACCACGAGAAGGAGAACCACTCATATTATACCTCGCAGTAAGAAGTCGGGCAATAGCCTCAGCACTAATTAAAGAAGACGAGGGTAGGCAACAACTCGTCTACTTCGTTAGTAAAGCACTACAGGGGTCAGAGCTGAACTACCAGAAAATAGAGAAGTTTGCCTTCGCTCTCATACTAACATCCTGACGACTTCGCCCGTACTTCCAAGTTCATACCATTAAGGTTCGGACCAACCAGCCCATAAAGGGGATATTGCAGAAAACAAATCTAGCAGGAAGAATCCTACAATGGGCAATCAAATTGTCTGAGTTCGACCTCCAATACGAGGCGCGGATAGCCATTAAGTCACAATACCTAGTCGACATCATTGCAGAATTCACAGACACCCCGGAGATCCCCATAGCGTGGAATATATACGTGGACAGTTCCTCGAATAAAACCGGAAGCGGTGCAGGTGTGATAATCGAAAGCAACCAAGGAACCCAACTTGAGCTTTCCCTCAAATTTGGATTCCCGGCCTCAAACAACCAGGCAAAATACGAAGCATTATTAGCTGGTTTGAAGCTGGCTAGGGAGGTTGGAGCTCAGAAATTTAACATCTACAGCGATTCACAAGTCGGTACCTCACAAATAACAGGGAGCTACCAAGACAAAGACCCTACCATGAAAAAATATTTGGATAAAACCAAGGAACAGCTCGGACAACTCAGGGAATATAGGATCTACCACATACCCCGCGAGCAAAATGCCCGAGTTGACGCACTCTCAAAACTAGCCAGCACCAAACCAAGGGGCAACAATAGAAGCCTCATCCAGGAAATACTGCAGAACCCGTCAATATCGGAAGAAGAAAAAGTCCTAACCATAACAGGTCGGGATCAAGGATGGATGACTCCCATAATTAACTACCTCAAAATAGAACCGCTCCCCACAGATAAAAAGGAGGCAAAGAGGTTAAAAAGGGAGGCATAATACTACACTATCATAAACAACATCCTATACAAAAGATGGATCTCAATACAATTGTTAAAATGCGTACCGACCTCCAATACAAAGGGAATCTTGGAGGAAGTACACAGCGGCATTTGTGGCAATCATCTCAGAGCACAAGCTCTCACCAAAAAGTTACTCCGGGCGGGATTCTATTGGCCAACTCTATGAAAGGAAGCAACAGAATTTGTAAAGACATGTCCACCATGTCAGAAGCATGCCAACTTTCACATCGCCCCGCCAGAAAAGCTCATCAGCGTGACCTCACCCTGGCCATTTGTAAAGTGGGGACTCGATCTTCTCGGACCCTTTCCCCAGGGATCGGGACAAGTCAAATTCCTCATAGTAGGGGTAGACTATTTCACAACATGGATCGAGGCAGAACCCCTAGCCAACGCCACTACTCAAAGAACTCGAAAATTCCTATATAAGAACATCATTACAAGGTTCGGGGTCCCATACTCCATCACCACAGATAATGGCACCCAATTCACAGATGCAGGCTTCAGAAAACTAGTGGCCGACTTGAATAAAAAACACCAGTTCACCTCCGTCGAACATCCCCAAGCCAATGGACAAGCCGAAGCGGCCAACAAAGTCATATTGGCCGGGCTGAAACGGAGACTGCAAGAGGCAAAGGGAGCTTGGGCCGCGGAACTTCCACAAGTCCTATGGGCGTATAGAACAACCCCCCCATTCTACTACGAACAAATCACCATTTCGATTAGCATACGAAATGGAGGCAATGATTCCAATAGAAGTCGAGGAAAGGTCTCCCCGAGTAGTCCACTACAATGAACAAACAACTCTCAACTTCAAAGAGAAGAGCTCGACCTACTTCCGGAAATCCAAGAAAGAGATCGGATCAGAGAAGAAGCACTAAAGCGGCGAATGGCTTCCAGGTATAATCAAAAGGTGGTGCCAAGAGGTTTCGCTGAGAATGATCTCATCTTCATCCGAAATGATATTGGAACAACTCGACCCAGAGAAAGGAAAGCTGGCAGCCAACTGGAAAGGACCCTACCGAATCAAAGAAGTACTTGGGAAGGGCTACTACAGACTGTCCGAACTCGAGGGACGAGAACTCCCCAGATCATGGCACGCCTGTAACCTAAGAATGTACTATAGCTAGGAAAGGTAAAAGATCTCATCACAAGATGCACTCTTTTTCCTGAAAAGGTTTTTTAATGAGGCATCAAGACTGAGATTTAATCCGACTTAAGGGTACGAAAAACTCCCGCATGTATATATTTGCACTTTCTTTGAATAAAATACATTTTAGATATTCTACAAATTCCCAAGACGCATTAATTTGAAGCATTCATCGTCCGATTATAAAGCAACAGATCGACAGAAAGTGAAGAACAGATTCACTGTACCATCTCGATAGGAATGATTGTCCGACAAAGGTGAAAACGCGATTCACCTAAAGGACGATCAAACTAGGACAGAAACCACCATCTACAAATCGGCAAAGATGAACACAGAATAATGCAAGAAGTTATCGAAAGTGATCCCAAAAAGAACCTGACGAGGTCTTATGGATTGCTATATAATAACTTAAAAAGACTGGCCGACACTAAAAAATCGGACCAAGTCAACCCAAGTTATCAGCAAATCCCTGGAAAGAGGTCTGGCCAACCCTATTAAAGAGGAATTGCTATAACTTAGAAGAGATCGACCTAACGAAGTCGATCTCCTACAAGACAAGTTAAAAAAGTAATCCCTGAAAGAGACCTGACAAAGGTCCAAGAAAGAGGATTACAAAAATAACTTAGAAGAGATCGACCTAATGAAGTCGGTCTCCTACAAGACAAGTTATAAAAGTAATCCCTGAAAGAGACCTAACAAAGGTCCAAGAAAGAGGATTACAAAAATAACTTAGAAGAGATCGACCTAACGAAGTCGGTCTCCTACAAAGACAAGTTATAAAAGTAATCCCTGAAAGAGACCTAACAAAGGTCCAAGAAAGAGGATTACAAAAATAACTTAGAAGAGATCAACCTAACGAAGTCGGTCTCCTACAAGACAAGTTATAAAAGTAATCCCTGAAAGAGACCTAACAAAGGTCCAAGAAAGAGGATTTCAAAAATAACTTAGAAGAGATTGACCTAACGAAGTTGGTCTCCTACAATACAAGTTATAAAAGTAATCCCTGAAAGAGACCTGACAAAAGTCCAAGAAAGAGGATTACAAAAATAACTTAGAAAGGGACCAACACAAAGAAATCGGTTATAGGGCGCTAAAAATACAAGCAAAAGCGAGAAAACCGAGAAACAAGTCGGACCCATACAGTCACGGCCTCAAAGGATCCAAGTTACAAACAATAAGTATAAAAGCAATCCAAAGAGGTCAAGCAGCAAGATTCTAACACGCTCCAAAACCAGAAGAGATACCATGTTAAAGCGCAATAAAAGCATAGTATAATAAAGCTTCAGGAGGCCACCAAAATCTACCTCAGAAAGCTACTTTTGTTTTTCAAAGCAAAAGTTGCCAGGCAGGCAACTAAAAAGCGTCAGCAGTTAAACAAAACAATAAAACAGATCAAAAGCCCACTAACCGGGCTATTTACACAAATATTTAAAAATAAGATCAGCAAAGATCGGCAGCCTTCCCAGCAGCATCAGTATGGGGAGAAGGAGGGCGAGTCTGAATAGGCACAGCATCTACAGTTCCATCATCCCGGTTCCATCAATAGTAAAAGGTCCTATTTGTAGAGAACTAGTAGCCTAGGGTTTACAAGGATGAGTAAATGACATAAAAATCCACTTCCGGGCCCACTTGGTGTGTGCTTGGGCTGAACATTGAAGCATTTTCGTGTAGAGACTTCTCTTGGAGTTAAACGCCAGCTTTTGTGCCAGTTTGGGCGTTTAACTCCCATTCTTGTGCCAGTACGCCGGGCAGTTTTGAGCTGATTTGGAACGCCGGTTTGGGCCATCAAATCTCGGGCAAAGTATGGACTATTATATATTGCTGGAAAGCCCAGGATGTCTACTTTCCAACGCAGTTGAGAGCGCGCCAATTGAGCTTCTGTAGCTCTAGAAAATCCACTTCGAGTGCAGGGAGGTCAGAATCCAACAGCATCTACAGTCCTTTTCAGCCTCTGAATCAGATTTTTGCTCAGGTCCCTCAATTTCAGCCAGAAAATACCTGAAATCACAGAAAAACACACAAACTCATAGTAAAGTCCAGAAAAGTGAATTTTAACTAAAAACTAATAAAAATATACTAAAAACTAACTAAAACATACTAAAAACATACTAAAAACAATGCCAAAAAGCGTATAAATTATCTGCTCATCAGCCTCAGGGGCAATAACCCGAACCTGCTCCTTTAGGTTCTCATAGGCAGTAGTTACACTGCCAACAAGATGACTCTGGAGCTCGAAGTAATCAGCTTGGACGTTCTCCAACTCTTCCTTCAGACGCTTTCCCTCCCGATAAGATGTGACATAGCTATCCTTATGCCTCAGTGCCGTGTCTTCAGCCAGCCTCACAGAGGCAGCCAAAGAGAGGGAACTCGCCTTCTCATTCTCCAGATCTTTTTCCAAATTGGCCACCTTCACTTCAAGCTCCTCCTTCAAGCCTTTTATTCGATCAAACTCCCGTTTGGCCTCCTCCATAAAAGCTTTGGTGGCATGGAGAGGAAGACTTTGAGCAGTTCGATACAGGGCCACTCCCATGTGTGCCATCTTGATACTACTTCAAGTTATATAATCAAAATGATGAAGAAGTGACACGTCATCCATAGGGAGGACACCATAAGGACCGATTTGTTGATCTACAAACTCGACCGCATCAAAATCAGGAGCATCAAAGTTGAAAGGCTCAATTTTTTTTTTGCTTCTTACTAGGAGGAGCACCAGAAGCAGCGGCAGAAGTCTGTGGAGGATCGACCAGATGAACCCGAGGAATAGGAATTGCTTTCCTCGGCCCGGGAGAACTCGGCACAAGAGGTTTCACTGAAACCTGAAAAGATCCCTCTCCGGCCACCTTGGCCGAGATATTTTGAGCAGCAGTTGCCTTCTTTGCCTTTTTGAAGGTCTTCATGGAGTCATTATTTTTTGACATCTCTACAAATATAGAATCAGCCATAGTAAAGGGTTACAATCACAAGAAGAGGAAGCAAAACTAAGAAAACAAGTACAGAAACAAGTCAGACAAGTACCGAAAACAGTCCGAACCAAGGACGGGTCATTCAAAAACCTTTTTGTATCAAGATGGGGTGGTTCCCCCCATAAATTCTTAAGAACAACAACAAAAGCACACTCAACCTCGTCAAGCATCTCCCATGTATACCGAGACACTCTCACATCCTTCTGCCACTCTAGAGGGAAATAAGGCTCATCATTTTCATCAAGAAAAAAGGGGGCGGGACCCCTTGACAGCACGAACTCTAAAGAAGTAATTCTTAAAATCCTTAAAGGACTCGTCATACATGGCGAAAACTTTATGGCCCTGGGCAGACCTGAAAGAAACCCAAGAAGCTTTCTTTTTGGAAGAACCACCAGGCTTGGCAGAAACAAACAGATAAAGGAAAAGAGTCTGAGAAGGTGTTACACCTAACTCTTGGCAAAGTAGCTGAAAGATCTTGACAAAACCCCAGGAATTCGGGTGAAGCTGGGATGGGGCAATGTTACATGACCACAATAGGTCAGTCTCGAAAGAAGTAAAAGGAAAAGTAATGTCCAACTGACTGAAGAAATATTCATAGGCATAGAAGAAGGGACGCTCTCCCTCGATGGAGGTAGGAAAACAAACCCGTTCATCAGAATCAGGAGCGACAAGCTCATAATCCCTTTCCCGGGCACTATTACCACAGATCCTATGACGCTTCCTCAGCTCTACGCAAAATTCATCATCCACAATAGAGACACACATCAAGACAAGGGAGTCCAGCCAATCAGACATCCCCTCGGGAACTCTGGAAGACATCTTTAAAATGTTATTGCTAGAAGACATGAGGCCAACTAATCCTACAATAAGAAAAGAAGATGGGATTACTAAAAACATCTCAGACGAAGGACAAAATAACTCGATTAATATGACACAGGCAAACAAACAGAAAAGGAAAACCCCAAGACTCAAACCAAAGTCCTGGGGCATCCTTTGGAGGCAGTAACAAAGCAAGATTTTCAGGAAAAATCTACACCTCGCATGCCAGCATCTCTCAAACAAGAAAAGAAGACTTCAAACAAACAAAGCATTTTGAAAAAGTAAAGTAGAAACACAAAAATCATCAAATCCACTACCTTTCTACAGTCTACCGGCAAATAGCATTGTCAACAACACTAAGTAGAAAATCGTCAAAAACACAACCTTTTGCTGACTCAAGAAAAAACCCTAAAAAGTATCAAGAGGAAGTAAAGAAAATGCACTCCAAGCAAAAAGCAAACTATAGGTATCATTATCTCCCACAAAGGTACAGCAACAAGGATCTTTTGAAATTAAGGAGCAAGAGACAGTTTTTCCAAAAATAACAGCCAGAAGCAATAATAGAACATGCAAACCCCTGGAAAACCGCAAAGAAGAAACACCAGGAATACGCGAAGAAAAAAAACACATTACAACGACAAGAAAATACAAGATCATAAGAAAGGTTCAAACTTTTTCGACATTGAAGCAAATATCAACAATTTACCAGAGAATTAAAGACAAAGCAAAATGAAAAGAAAATGGAACCAACTTGGAAAAAGCAGGAAGCTTCAGAAAAGTTGGAGATGGAGAGACGGAATCACCGATCACTGAACGATGCTGCAACGCAAGAAAAACAAAATGTGGGCGAAAGACAGAGAGTGAGAGAATGAAGGGAGAAGTTACGAAGAGGACGATGAAGGGAAACCATTTTCTGATCGCAAATTCAAAATAAAAGGCCACAAGGAAAAACGGGGCAATTAATACCAATTAATGAAGGTATTAAACCCTCGCACGTTCCCAAAGCGCTGATATAAAAGCACGCACTTTTAGAGAAAAACGTTCCACATTCAAAAAGCTTCTACAAAGGAATCGACAAAATGCTTAAGTTCAGCTTCACTAGAGAAGGACCGAAGTCAAGGACTCGACCTCAAAAAAAGAAGACCGAGCTCAAGCAGGGGCACTGTTCATACCCTGGGTCGAGCTGTCCGAGCCGGGATGTTCAGTAGCAAAGCGACCGACCTCTTTAGGTCAAGCAGACCGACTTCTTCGTAAAGAACTCGGCCAAATTGACAGGAAAGCCCAAAGAAGGGCCCAACTCAAGGAATACGACCACGATCCAAAGGCAGCCCAAGCCTATAGAGATAAGGGCGGTTCCATGGAAGATAAGCTGACCTCGACGAAAGATAAGATAAGATAAGATAACTAACTTATCTTATCCAAAGAAGGTCACATCGCACCATTATAAATACACTGGAGCACTCAGGTATAACTCATACTCTAATTCTATTCAATACCTGCTTAATACCCTTGCTAACTTAAGCATCGGAGTCCCTTGCAGGTACCCCCCACCCTCCGGGGACGAAGGATCAGCACTACCACCAAGTCCAACAAGTCGGACACAACCGCTCCAACCAGCACAGAAGATCTCGTCTGAGATCGACCTCCAGTTTCAGGTAACCCTCGGAACACTAACCATGGAGGACATTCTTTGGGGAACAACCAGCCTGTAGGTAGGCCACATGGGGACTTGCCTAATGGCGATGTATAATTCTAATTTGGGTACACAAGGCAGCTAACTTAAAGGCTTTTAAATGGGCTAGGCCCTAGGGTGTTGTATATTTATATATGTATATATTTGCTATATAGTTCAATGATGGGATGTAGACTAACTGATCTATGTGCACGTTTCCTAATGATAGCTTTTTTATGTACATTATGAGTTGTGAATATCTAATGGTTTTATTTATATTTATGTTGGCAGTTATTCTTGTATGGCTTGTTATATTTATTCGTCAAACATTTTCAAAAAAAATTAGCCCGTAAGTAAACCACATTTTAACTATGTAAGACGTTAATATATTAAATAATAGTTAAAGTTAAGAAAGCAAGATAGTGACACTTGATTTCTAGTGCGATTATGACGTACTGAAAATCAGGTCATTACAATTTGGTATCAGAGTAGTTCATCCTTAGTGGTCCTGGGGAGTGGACTGAATCATGTTTCATTGCATAATCTGTTGTTTGTCTCATGCAGATAGGATATCCTTGTTATATATGTTACATGGTCGTCTTTGTGTATTCATTCTAGATATTGATTTTTTGGTGTGAATATGACCTCGATGGCTTTACGAAGATGGGGTACTCAGAGAGAAAATCCCAGTAACATTCCTACGAGAGATAAGGATGCTTTTATCGCTACTATAAACCCCATGTCCGAAGCTGTGCATGAGACGGTGGCTGCAACTATCAGGGAAGTTGACCATTTAGGGGTGAAAAACGATGATAGTACCGACAATGACGATACAGATATGATGCATCACGATAGACATATGTCATTAATTGCTTTTTTGAAGGTGAATCCGCCATAGTTTCATGGAACGAATGTTGCAACTCAGGCTGACAACTAGTTTCATAGGATTGAGAGGTCTCTTTGAGCTCAACATGTTCTTACAGGACAGCATGCAGAGTTTGCATCCTACATGCTAGAAGGAAAAGCACAACACTCGTGGCAGGGTATATAGCGCCTGCTACAACAGGAAAATTGATGACACATCATCTTAAGCGATTTTTCTATTTTATTTTAATTTATTTTCTAAGGTTTTAATCTAATTTCTTTTGACTCTCTCTCTCTCTATGGGCTTCGGGCTAACGCCCTAGATCCTCCACTAAATCCTCCAACGGTGAGTGTATGACTTTCTCTTAAGACTACAGATGTACATAAAGTAGAGGTCCCTCAATTCCACTATCTTTGAATACTTTTTGGGGTGACCAAGGCATAGACTAAGATTCCTTTGTATCCGGGTGCTTACGTTGCTTGTTAGGGATCGATGCTTCACCTCATTCGTGATCATTGGAAACCTTGACTCTTCAATAGATTCATCTTAACTTAAGAAAAGTGGTACTTTCTGTTTACCTTCCCGTCTTTTCTCAGTGGATCAGCCACATAGTCCAAAGTCACTAACGTGACGGGAATGTAGCTATCTTTTGGTCAGGTTTTTCGGGGGTCGGTTCCTCTACTGGAATAGGTTCAGAACACCTCACTTCCCCTTTTGGTGGAATTGCTTTCGGTGCTTATCTTCAATCATAAGATGGTCACCTGCCCTAAGCAACATCAGTTCACCATAGATATCTCGAGAACTTCTCTTCTTGACTAGGATAGCGCTTTTCCTTCTCAAAGATTTGCCTTTTTTTCACTTCTCCCAGCGTAGCTCAAGAATCATTCAAGTATCTCAACTCCGGTACCTACTATTCTTTCCGAACCTGGGGCATTGCTTGCTCGCCCACTTATCCATGCATTCTTTGGTAGGCAGCATAGCATCTTTTGGTTTTCCACTTCCAAGAAAGACTTGAGTGAATTAACCATTCGCTTACTCTTGTAGACCGCTCTCCTTACTTGGGTAGCCAGATCTTGATAATTCGAATGGGCAAAGCTCTTCCTTCCTTTGGTGATGAAGTTGGACCGTCTTTATTATGTCAATTCTAAGTCAACCATATTCCCATCCTGTCCAACCTTTTCGGTAGGAAGGATCACTACAACTTTACTCAGGTCGGGTACTACCCAATGATCAAGTATCGATTACAGTACAGGATACCACAACTAATTCATGACTCCTCCATCGAGAAATGCAACTCGAGATGGAACATGTATTATTTCATTCAAAATGGCTATTCTAAAAATATGATATGAACAGTCTTTTCTCATGAAAAATGCAACTTTGAAATTGCATAGGTGATGGCAGAAAATCCATCAAGAAATTACACAAATAGAGCATTGTAGGGCTACTCTTGACAGTTTTCATTTTCAATTGAGAAAGCGGTAGGCCCAAAGAGCACTACAGTAGCGCCTTGCGAGGTTGTAGAGCCAGTAACCCTCGTTCGCCTAAGATCGAAAATGCTTTGTCTTTGAGAAAAGAGAGATATAGAAAGTGTTCAGTGATTTCATTGTTGATACTCGAGATCACTGATGTTGCATTTTATCAATAGAACAGGAAAAGGTGGCATTTCCTAAGGCCTAAGGCTGTGCTTGATTTCAGACTTGACCACTTCCTTCGAACTTACTCTTCCCCTACCGGTACCGGGTTTTTAAAAGAGCTAAAAATAAATAGTAAATCAATCGAACTCAGGACAGGAAGGGCTGCATTCAACCCACCACTAAAGAGGAGAGAATCGGACTTTGAAGAGCCTACAGAAGTCATAGCAGCTGCTAATGTAGTTGATGAAACTACTGTGCCTCATTCAGTACCTTTGATTCAATATGTAATTTCCCGGTTGAAGAGAAAGAAGTTAGACACTGGATCCCGGTTAATCTAGGTGCTGATCTCCACAACTAACTTGAAGGCTTTTGGCGCCCCAGGCTTCTTCCATAGACTTCTTTCTGGCTTCTCAATCAAAGCGTATCAAAAGTAAACTTCTAAGTCATTCACCTCCTGCGGGTGGATTCCCTGGGGACTAAGAACATATCAGACTTGTTTAGGCACCCCACCCCACTCTGATATGTTATTATTCATTACCTCTAACTATGTCTAAGCCTACTAGTCTGTCATGTCTAAGATCAAGAAATGGGAAGAGAACTGCAACTTTTTAGAAGTCAATAAAGACTTGACTCATCTCCCCTACTACATTTACTTCTTACGGGGACATTAAGAAGACAGAGAAAGAGGGCTACTTCCACAGAATGGGATTTTAGGCTTTAGTCTTACTTCCTGACCCTAACTTATCAATCTATAAGGGGTGTGGGGACAACTAGGCCACCACTTTTACCAGATATGGGTCCAGACGACCCAAGAGCCCGCCACTAGAACCCAACCTTTAAGAGGCTAAGGTCCAAGGGGCTACTGCAGGAAGTCAGCTTCACCTATAACCTTAAGGAACAGAGAAAGTTAGCCAGAGTTCCTTTTCTTTACTTTGCCTGCTATTCATTCCTAAATCTCTTTCACCCAACACTAGCTAACTCGATGGGACGTCAACAGTCTTCAAATGGAAGATTTGGATAGTTTGTGGTGGACTTCTAATACGCCTGACGGACCCGTTTTGCTCCATTCCTCCGCCGAGCGTCCTCCACCACTCCGAGACTCACACTCGGCATATTTGCACCTTTAGAGATGGATTTTGGGCCTTTCCTCCAAATTTTTTCTAATCAAAGCCAGTTTTGAAGCAATGACAACTCTTGGATTCAATAATTAAGGCCCAAGCCTAATTATCCGCATCACTAGAGGCCTTAATCACATCCAAAGTATTGAGGAATCTAGATTATTAGTTATTTATTCTTTCTAGAAATATAAGAGATTTGGTCATTTAGATTTTGATTTGGATTATTATTTTGAATTTGAAATTGTAGTTAGTAAGCAGTTATCTTGTTTTCCTCTCCGGAAGATAAGTGGTTAACTTGTCTTTCTCTTCGAGAGACAAGATTATGATAGTTTGTATTTGAATTCTAGAATTAGGATATAAATAAATGAACCTAGTTCACAAAGAGGATCATCCAGCTCCTTCGTAATCCATTCTTCTTGTTTTTCTTTCACTTTTTCATGGGCAACTAATCCTTTGTTAAAGGGGTTCAAAAGGGTTAGGAGCTCTATTTATGTTTTCCATGGGTTATTAATCCACGTTTATTTTATTTTGAAGTTTTGTATTCATCTATTTCATTTGAGTTATTTATTCTTCATTGGGATTAGTAGTATCAAAAGGTATGTTAATCTCATTTGAATTCTGGGATTTCTAGAGGAATTGCCCATGAAATTAACCTGCTCAGGAGTAAACTGGCCGTAGTCATTAGTTTCACCTTGAGGGAAGCCACCACTCATATCATAAGAAGTGTCTTGAGTACTGATAACTGAAACTTGCATTCCACTTAAGTGCTGATGGCGAAAAATTGAATTCACACAAACTACCGGCAAGTATACCAGGTCACATAAAGTAGTAAAACTCATAAGAGTGAGATCGATCCCACAGGGATTGATGGATCAAGCAATTTTAGTTGGGTGATTTGTCTAGTCAAGAGAATATTGATAAATTGAGTGAAATTTGATTAACAAAATGTAAATTGCAAGGAATTTAAAGTGCAGAATGTAAATTGCTTGAACGGTAACTAACAGGAAACTTAAATAACTGAAACTTAAAGAGCAAGAAATTTAAAATAGTTGAATCTTAAATTGCAAGAAATGTAAATCATTGGAATCTTATATTGCAAGAAAGTAAAAGAGCATAATCTAAATTGCAATGAAACTTAAATTTGCATGAATTATAAAGGGAATTGGGTGCTGGGAATCAAAACAGCTGTGAACAATTTCAATTGAAGTGAATTCAGAGAGATCTAAATTGAAGGAATTCAAAGAAAATGATTCATCAGGGATTGGAGATATCATAATCCATCATGAATCAAATGAGTCTCAACTCCTTTCTCAATCGTATGAGTAGATCTATGGCGGAATAAAATTGATTGGATCCCAATTCTTTGGCAATCCAATCTCTCTAATCACAATCAATCTTGCCAATTCCTTGATCTAATTTCCATGAGAAGAGTTAGAGCACATTATCTTATCCATAAGCCACACAAATCCTCAAAATCTCAATTCCTCCCGAATGGTGTTGGTTAAGAGAATTGTGACGGATAGAGCTCTAATTCTAATGCAAGTGATTCCCCTTTCGAGGCTCACACAAGCATTTGGTTGAATTAAACCCCCTTCCGGAGTGAATAATTCTCAATCACAATAGAAGTTATCCTATAGCTACTCAAGCAGATTAAGAAGAAAAAGAATTTCATTGATTCAGTATGATTACAATAGAGCTCCTCCCTCTAATGAAATTGGGGTTTAGTTCATCATTGCTCAATTAAAATAGAAAGCAGAAGAAAAATCAGAAAACTGCAGAACAATAAAGAAAATACAAAAGAAAATGAATGCAGAGTTTCCCAATTAGGGTCCTTGACTCACAGCCTTCCAGATCCCTCTCTAAATCAAATTCTCTGCTATTTATACACTTTCTTCTTTCAATTCTTCAAGTTTTTGGATTGGGCTTTTGGCCTCTGTTGGGGTAAGCTAGAGTCGCTCTTAGTGACATTGAAGAGGGACATTTGGTAATTAACGTTCATGATCTGCATGGGTGCTCAATTGTACTAGAGCTGGTTTCAACGTTGGTGATCAATATTTGTAAAAAAAACGCTGAGTCAAACGTTGCTTTTGAAAAAGGATTGGGCATTGCCGCAAATGTTTTACTCAACATTGGTGCACCAACATTTTTCCATCCATGCGTGGGCAACCATCAATGTTTTGCGCATGCGCGTCGCTTACGTTTTGCGAGACTAGCTAAAAGTTGCTTCAACGTGTACGCGTCATAAACGCGTGCGCGTCGCATCAACTTTTCCAACTCCAAAAATTGAGATCTCATCGAGGACGTTGGAAGCAACGTTTGAGGCAACGTTTGCACACCAACGTTCTCTTGGTCACGCGTACGCGTCGCCCATGCGTACGCGTCAAACTGGGTTTTTTCCATTTTGCGCATGCGCGTAGGTCCTACGTACGTGAGAATTTCACACTAAAATTTTTCAACTCTAGAAATGAAAGTTATCGAAGACGTTGGAGGTAAAGTTGGTTCACCAATGTTCCCTCCAACGTTGGCACCCAAATTGCAAAAACGTTGCTAGCAACATTGGTGAGCCAACTGTGGCCATCAACGTTGCATACCCCTTTTCCTCCAACATTTAAGGTAACGTTGGTGAGCCAACTTTGGCCATCAACGTTACTTCCTCTGCTTCTTTCTTTGCTTCTTCCTTGCTTCTCTTCACTTATCATCAACTAAACACATGCATCAAAGCCTTGCCAAAATCACAAGATTTTGTATCATTCATAACAATCAAATAAATCTTTGATAAATCTCATGAAAATGCACCAATTTAACCATGTTTGATTGAATCAAGATATGCATGAATTTCTAATCTAATTACTTACTTATTGCTCAAGAAAGTGCATGAAACCTAATGAAAACAAATGAAAAATTCTTGTTGTAACACCTTAATTAGCCTAAGCATTACCTCGCATCGTAAAGCAAAGGTTAATCAAAGGTTACGACAGTTCTAAAGCTCATACGTATAATATGTAGAAAGAATTAATAGAGTCTAGAAGCCTAATGAAGGATATAGCTCAAAAACAAGATTTGAAAAGCACAAAGCATACTCACGAAGCTACTAACTTAATGCACAGGATATCGATATAATATAACAAAAGATAATTGTATAATAGTATAAAGATCTATCCATGACTCGCGAAGTTTAAGCCGGATAGTTATATACAGATAGTATAGAAGTTTGACAATTAAAAACAGCTTATACAAATTTTTCTCTCAAAGATAAGCCTCTAGGCAAAAGCAAAGTACAAAAGTGAGAGATATATATAAATAAAACAAATCAAAAAGACTCCAAGAGTAACAGGATCCGCTTCTGTCACCATAAAACTTATTGGGTTGTGACCTGCATCTGAAAAACAACAACAGAATATGGTATGAGAACCAGAGGTTCTCAGTATCGTAACAGTGCCCAATAAGTAAGATGTAAGGCTCCGGGATGCCAAAGGCAATCCTAGAATTTCACATCGGATACGGGTATTCCAGCTTAACAAAATAAATTAAATAAATAAAGAACTTAACCCATAAACCGGGCTACCTAAACTTAGGGGAGTTCTAACTAATACTAACTACACCGCTATATCCCACATACTTCGCCAACCTAACCTCCGTGCGATCCCAATGCCACTGCCTACCTAACCTCATCAGCACCAGACAATCACAAACATTGCAAACAACTAATACACAGGTAATAATCATATACCACAATTAATTCAAGAAGCAAGTAGGCATGTTATCCAATTAGGCAAACTCAAGTAATCAAAGCAAACAAGCACATAAAAGATGTATATGATGAATGCCTGTCCTATTGGCTCGTGATATCACTTGTCGGTTCATAAATGCCAACCCGACACATCCTTTCGGATGTAGCTTTTCTGCCACGCCCACGGATATAGTGCCCGACACACTTTATTGACCCACGGATATAATGCCGGGCACATTCGGATGCGCGACCCAAGGATATAGTGTCTGGCACACTCTTGCAGCAGAAAAAATTATCATTCATAATTCAATCCCAGGGACAGAGTACACTGCACATTATCATACTTAACCCAAGGATATAGTGCCTGGCACACTTTCAACAATCATCAAGATCATCATTCCTCTTTGAATTACCACCACGCTTAACCCAATGATATAGTGTCTTGCACACTCTCAAGATCATCTACTCACGCAGCAGAGGAATCTGCTACACCAGGAATATTGGCCCTGCACACTCTCACATAATCCAACAAGTCCATCGACCTCAAATCATCACCAGTCATCACCATTCCTCATCTAAAACAACTTTCAGTTACCAATTCTCAGATTCCAAGGATATAGTGCCTGGCTCACTTTCTTTCAATATCCATCAAGCTCGTAATAACCATCATCAGTTCTTAATTCCGTTCTGAACTCAATTGTCCATTAGTTTCTCAACTCATTGTCAATAATCACCAAGTTCACTACTCTTCCCTCTCAACCAAACTCATCCTCAGTACACCAGAAACCTAAACTTCCGTTCTCTAACTTTTCAAGTGAAACCCAAGTTAAACCTTCTAGGACCCCTTCCCATGCTTTGATACCCAATAATTAAGCCCAAGAGTCTTAAAATGGTGTCTAAGAAGTGTACAAGCTTGTTGGGAAGGTGAAATAGATGAAAATAAAATTTTAGTTGAGAATAGGGTGTCTGCATACGCACAGGAGAAGTTTTAAAACATGTGTATATGTATAGAGGTGTGCGTACGCACAAGTGCAAAAATTTTCAGTTCTGTTCACTCGCACAAGGTGTGCTAGTGCCCTCGACAAACTGACCTTCCCAACGTGTGCGTGCCCACAGGGCTGTGCGTACGCATAGGTTGTAAATTCTCCTTGGGTATGTGCACGCATAAGCTGTGCTAGCACTGTAAACGGGTCTGTGCGTGTGCACAGGTTTGAAATTTTGTGGGGGTGTGCGTGCGCACATACTAGAAATAACAAAATTCTCCAACTTTGCAAAATTTCATATTTTGACACCCAAACTTGAATGATCATAACTTCCTCTACAAAAATCCAAATCTTACAAAATTTATACCCATTTGAAGAGTTTACAATAAGCTTTAATTTCAAACAAATTTCAATCAATTTCGAAAATAGAGGCCCAAGTTATGATCTGCCAAAGTTCACCAAAAATCAAGTTTTTTGCAAAAACACTAAAACTCAATTTTAACTAATTCTCAATCCAAAAAGCAACTCAATCACTTTTCAACCATACCAACGCAACCAAAAATTCATACCAAACACTGCTTCAACCATTTTTTTCAATCACACAACCTTCTAAATCATTCAATAAGTCTAAATCCAACCTAATTTACATTTTCCAAATTTCCATTAACCTTATTAACATCAATATGACTACTCACCATTCCCTCCATTATTCAACTATACCACATCCAACATTTAATATCTCAAATTATCAACTCCTTCAACACTCATCCATCCAAACATCAAATATAAAACATTATAATCAATCCTCCACCAACACGTTCACCAATCATCATTCTTCCACTATCAATCTTTATCAACAACCTCATTCATGCTTTATACCAATAATCAACAATATACATTCATTCAAATTCAATATACATCATAGCTCAACAACATTATTTAACAATATTTACAAAATCAATTCATCAAGCATCATCAACCAACCAACATCAACAACCACTACAAATCCTTATCAATTCCAACAATCATCACCAAACAATATCTAACATTAACCAACATCATAGTACATCATTAACACTAATAATCCTCAACAATTATCATCATCATATATCTACCATAAACAATCACATATCCAATTCAATCCTATCCTTTGGGCTACTACCCTAAGTGTCCAGAAACATTACATATTACATAAAGGAAACTGAAACCATACTTTGGTCGATTTCCAAATGCACCAAACACCAAACCGAAGCCACCAAGCTCGATCCAAAGCCTCAACCAACTCTAACAAACACCAAAACTCAATCTAACATCACATATATACCAAAATTAAAACCTAGAAACCACAACATATAACACCACAAGGGTTTATGAGCAAATTTACCTTGTCCAAAGAAGATTGGAGCAATTTCCAACAATTACCCGCTACTAGAGATTACCTAAACAAGCAAAACCACAAAATCTACTCAAAAACCAAACCCAAAACACGCAGAAACTTAGGGGAGGAAACTGGAGCGTGAAGAGAGAGATCTTACCAAATTTGCTTAGATATAAACGTAGAGCTCGTCAAGAGCTTCATGTGGCCGCAAATAGCTCGCCAATCGGAGTTCTGCAGCTCAAGTTATGGCTCCCGGAAGGTGGAGATGAATAGTACTCTCCTTCCTCCTCTCTTCTCTCAAAACCAGCGCCCCTTTCTTTGTAGGTTGCTAAAAATGAGCTTAAGGCTCATTAAAAGGTGCTTTTATATGTTGGGCTTGGGCCCAACTTAAACCCGGCCCAACCGCGTAGCATTTTTTGGTTCGTTTGGCCCACTTTGGGCCTAAACCTTTAAGATTAGTGCCCAGTTTTTAATTCTAAATTATTTTTATCCTTTCAAAACAAATAAATCTTTTTTTTTTCAAAATCTTATTTTTATTCTCAAAACATAGTACCGGACAGACTAGAGCTGGCACTGCCGGCTTAAGCGCCAGTGCGCATTTTTAAAAAACCTTTCAAAAAGGATACATTTTCCAACTTAGAAAAATTCATTGAAATCAAATTTCACCTTTAAATTTTCAAATTAAAACGTCTAAATTTTGAATCTATCTTGTGCACTTGAAATTATAATTTTTATAAAAACAGTTTTGCCTGAAAAACTCTGGTTCTTACATTCTCCCCTCCTAATAAAATTTTTGCCCTCGAAAATTTGAATCACGCGATATATCCTCCTCGAAACATTCAACCGTGTCAATGTTCTCTCTTGCCTTCCGCTGCGTCACATTGATTATCGTCATTAAGCATCCGAAATTTTTCTTAAAACAAATACCGATTTTTTGTAACATCTTTCCAAAATTTTTAAAACAAGATCAATATCAAACCTTTTTCAAAAGACTCAAGAATCATTTATTCCTAATTCAATTACTTTGAACCATAATTTTCTTAAATTCATTTAAAATCCTTAAATCATAATTTCAAGTTGAATCCCTTCTTGATAAGATAAATTGTAAACCAAAATCACAAATCAAGAAATTCTTAAAACTCACTTTTTCTGTAAACCATAATGTCCAACTAAGAGTTTCGGCTTAGTTTCAAAACCAAATAATTTAAACCAAAATAATTTCCCTTTGCCATGGTTCCTCCCTCGACGACAGTCCTTAGCAAGGTGCCCTGGCAATCCCCAGGTATAGCATCAACCATTTCCCTTTGCCATGTGGAACTGAGCATTGTTGTTTCTTCTGAAATCCCCTTGACCTCGAAGATGCTGAGGAGTGTGTCCATTTCCCTTAAAGTTATGTCCCTTTGGTCCAAGATAATCGTCACATCCTCGATTAGTGTTTCCCCCATGAGTGTCCCTTGACGAGGCTACTGTCTTTGTATATTCCTCAACTACTCTCGCCTTGTTCACAAGATTGGAGAAGGTACGAATCTCTATAGGAGCCACAGCAGTCATGATGCTATCCTTCAAGCCCCTCTGATACTTTATACATTTTCAGCTTTCGTAGGTCTCCGGGGAACCCTAACACACCCTAGAAAACCTACAAAGCTCCTCAAATCGGCTAGTGTAGTCAGCCACAGATAAAGAACCTTGCTTCAACTGCATAAGTTCTATCTCCTTTGCTTCCCTTGCAGACTCAGGAAAATACTTCTTGTAGAAGACCGTTCGGAATACATACCAAGGAATATTGGCATTCTGAAGCTGGAGCAAGCGGCATTCTACTTGCCACCAATGTTGTGCCTCTCCTAACAGTTGATAAGCCGCAAACTCCACATATTGGTTAGTCGGGACATGTTGAGCTTGCAACGCACGCTCTATAGCTTGGAACCAATTATCCGTCTCGGTAGGGTTATTTGAACCCTTGAAAGTCGGTGGGTGAACTTTCAAAATGTAGCCAAGGTCATTGAAGCACCTCCCAAGTCATCACCGTATCCTTCTGCATGTTCGTTCCCATTTCCATTACCGATCCCATTTCCCATCGGTTGACCCACCCTTTGCACAGCTTGCAGAGTCACAGCAGCATTCGCTTCCATGGTATTAGCCAAGTTGGCCATTGCCGCCATGAACTCGGCATGGTTATCGATCGGTCGGTCATTCTCAGTTCCTCACCGTGTACGAATACAACCTCGTCTGCAGGTAGCTATTAGGGTTCCTGTCAACACCAATCAATCGATATCAAGGTGATTAGTCACAATATCAAAAGCCTAGTGTTTAAATTATCCCAAAAAGGCACTCACAAACAAGCATGCAATAATATATCAAGTAGATAACCTAAATAGCATGAAAAAATGACCCAGAGTATGCAATGAAGCACAATCGGTCCATCCCTCAGGCTCACGAGGATGAACCGCTCTGATACTACTAAATGTAACACCCTAATTAGCCTAAGATTTACCTCGCGTCGTAAAGCAAAGGTTAATCAAAGGTTACGACAGTTCTAAAGCTCAAACATATAATATGTAGAAAGAATTAATATAGTCTAAAAGCCCGATGAAGGATATAGCTCAAAAACAGGATTTGAAAAGTGCAAAGCGTACTCACGATGAAGCTACTAACTTGACGCACATGATATTTATATAATATAACAAAAGATAATACTATAATAGTGTAAAGATCTATCCATGACTCGCGAATTTTAAGTCGGATAGTTATATACAGATATTATAAAAGTTTATCAATTAAAAACAGCTTATACAAATTGTTCTCTCAAAGATAAGCCTCTAGGAAAAAGCAAAGTACAAAAGTGAGAGATATATAAACAAAACAAATAAAAAAGACTCCAAGAGTAACAGGATCCTCCGCTTCTGTCACCATCCAAGCAACTCATTGAGGTAGGTTGCGACCTGCATCTAAAAAACAACAACAGAATATGGTATGAGAACCGGAGGTTTTCAATATGGTAACAGTGCCCAATAAGTAAGATGTAATGCTCTGGGACGCCGAAGGCAATCCTAGAACTTCACATCGAATACGGGTATTCCAACTTAACGAAATAAATTAAATAAATAAAGAACTTAAACCATAAACCGGGTTACCTAAACTTAGGGGAGTTCTAACTAATACTAACCACACCACTATATCCCACAGCCTTCGCCAACCTAACATCCGTGCGATCCCATCACCACCTCCTACCTAACCTCTTCAGCACCAGACAATCACAATTAATACAAACAAGTAACACACAGGTATAATTCAAGAAGCAAGTAGGCATGTTATACAATTAGGCAAACTCAAGTAATCAAAGCAAACAAGCACATAAAAGATGCATACGATGAATGCTTGTCCTATTGGCTCGTGATATCACTTGTCGGTCCATAAATGCCAACCTGACACATCCTTTCGGATGTAGCTTTTCTGCCACGCCCATGGATATAGTGCCGGGCACGCTCTATTGACCCACGGACATAGTGCTGGACACAATCGCATGCGCAACCCATGGATGTAATACCTGGCACACTCTTGCAGCAGAAAAGATTATCATTCAAAATTTAATCCCAGGGACAGAGTACCTTGCAAATTATCATACTTAACCCAAGGATATAGTGCCTGGCACACTCTCAACATTCATCAAGATCATCATTCCTCTTTGAATTACCACCACACTTAACCCAAGGATATAGTGTCTGGCACACTCTCAACATCATCTACTCATGCAGCAGAGGAATCTGCTACGCCAGAGATATTGGTCGTGCACACTCTCACATAATCCAACAAGTCCATCAACCTCAAATCATCAGCAGTCATCACCATTCCTCATCTCAAACCACTTTCAGTTACCAATCCTCATATTCCAAGGATATAGTTCCTGGCACACTTTCTTTCAAAATCCATCAAGCTCGTAATAACCATCATCAGTTCTTAATTCCGCTTCGAACACATTAATCCATCAGGTTCTCAACTCATTATCAATAATCACCAAGTTCACTACTTTTCCTTCCCTCTCAACCAAACTCATCCTCAATACACCAGAAACCTAAACCTCTATTCTCTAACTTTTCAAGTGTAACCTAAGTTAAACCTCCTACGACCCTTCCCATGCTTTGATACCCAAAAATTAAGCCCAAGAGTCTTAAAATGGTGTCTAAGAAGTGTACAAGCTTGTTGGGAAGGTGAAATAGTTAAAAAACAAAATTTAAGTTAAGAAATAGGGCGTGTGCGTACGTACAGGGGTGTGCGTGCGCACAGGGGTGTGCGTGCGCACGCCTAGGAGAAGTTTTAAAACGTGTGCATACGCGTAAGTGCAAAAATTTTTAGCTCTGTTCACTCGAACAAGGTGTGCTAGCGCCCTCAACAGACTAACCTTCCCAACGTGTGCGTGTGCATGCAATTCTAGGCCACCCTAATAAAACAGAAATTAAAAATTGTGAACTAAAATTACAGAACAGAATGTTTAAGGATGGGAAATGCAGAGCAGATAAGGGAACCTGGGGAAGACGTAGGTGCTGGGAATGGAAAGGGAAGTAAAGGGCAGTGCCGCCTAGGAGTGGTGACGACCGATGGTTCGCGACGGTACCGAGAAGTGGGAAATAGAAGCGGCGGAGGTGAAATGGGGGAGGCAGCTCTGTTTGGGCAAGGCAATGAGAGAGAGGAAGAGGGAAGAGAGGAAGAGAGAAAGTGGGTGGTGATGGTTGATAGTTGTTGAGCGGCTCGCTGGTGGTGCTGACGGTGGTAGGGGCGAGCAGAGAGTAAGAGATAAGGGAGGAAGGAGAGAGAGACGGAGAAGAGGAGAGGAAAGAGAAGAGAGTAGAGAATAGGGTGGCGGCGGTGGTGGTGAGGTCGTGATGAGTGGATTTTTGTATGGTCTAGAATTTCACAATAAATTCTCGTTGCAAGTATAGTTTCTAAACCAACAATAATCCTTTCATACAAAAATTTGGTTGTCACAAGTAACAAACCCCTAAAAATATAAACTGAAGTATTCAAATCTCGGATCGTTCTCCCTAGGAATTGCAATAAAATTTTCTTGCTATTGGTTATTTAGTATGTTTGGGGTTTTGAGATAAGAGACAAGAATTGGAAATATCAAAAGAAATAAACTAGCAAGTAAGAAAGCTCTTGACAAGGTGTGAGAAATAGAAGTCCTATCCTAGTTATCCTTATAAATTGTGACGAGAATTGTTCATTGCCCCCACTTAGTTAACCTCTACTATAAAGGAAAGCGAAGTTGATGAATTAACTTGATTCCACAAGCCTTAGCCTAATCCTCGGAGAGACTAGCTTTAATGGCATTCAAGTCCATTAGCAACTTCTAATTATCAGTCAACAAATGAGGTTGATAACTCAAGAGTCACCAATTACACAACCAAAGCCAGGAGAACAAAATCTACCGCATAACTAAAAGAAGCATTTCAACAAACATATAGAAGGCAATAGAAGTAAACATCACAAATTGTAAGAATTAAAGGAACTACAATTAATCAAGGCAAGAGATCAACAATAGAAAACTAAAGTAAACATAAAAAGGCAAGGAAATCATAAATTGCATTGAAAGGAAAAGGAGATCTACAAAAGAGTGCATTGATGAGCGGATAATTTATACGCTTTTTGGCATTGTTTTTACATAGTTTTTAGTATGATTTAGTTAGTTTTTAGTATATTTTTATTAGTTTTTAAGCAAAATTCACATTTCTGGACTTTACTATGAGTTTGTGTATTTTTCTGTGATTTAAGGTATTTTCTAGCTGAAATTGAGGGACCTAAGCAAAAATCTGATTCAGAGGCTGACAAAGTACTACTGATGCTGTTGGATTCTGACCTTCCTGCACTCGAAATAGAATTTTTGGAGCTACAAGAGTCCAAATGGCACACTCTCAATTGCGTTGAAAAGTAGACATCTAGGAATTTCCAGCAACATATAATAGTCTATACTTTGCCTAAGTTTAGATGATGCAAACTGGCGTTTAACACCAACTTTCTGCCCTATTCTGGCGTTAAACGCCAGAAACAAGTTGCAAAGCAGAGTTAAACGCCAGAAACAAGTTACAAACTGGCGTTTAACTCCAAGGAAGACCTCTACACGTGGAAGCTTTAATACTCAGCTCAAGCACACACCCAGTGGGCCCCGGAAGTGGATTTCTGCATCATTTAATTATTTCTGTAACCCTAGTAACTAGTTTAGTATAAATAGAACTTTTTACTATTGTACTAGGGTTCTTTTTCCCTATTTTCGAATTCATATGCCATTTAGGGGGGCTGGCCTTTCGGCCATGCCTGGACCATTATCACTTATGTATTTTCAACGGTGGAGTTTCTACACACCATAGATTAAGGTGTGGAGCTCTGTTGTTCCTCGAGTATTAATGCAAAGTACTATTATTTTCTGTTCAATTCATGCTTATTCCTATTCTAAGATATCCATTCATACACAAGAACATGATGAATGTGATGATTATGTGACGCTCATCACCATTCTCACTTATGAACGCGTGATTGACAACCACTTCCGTTCTACATGAAAATAAGCTTGAATGCATATCTCTTGGGTTTCTAATCAATGATTCACATTGTCTCTCCTGAAAACAGAGCATCCGAGTCCGAGATCAGAATCTTCATGGTATAGGCTAGAACCCATTGATAGCATTCTTGAGATCCAGAAAGTTTAAACCTTGTCTGTGGTATTCCGAGTAAGATCTAGGATGGGATGACTGTGACGAGCTTCAAACTCGCGACTGTAGGGCGTGGTGACAGACACAAAAGGATAGTAAATCCTATTCCTACACGATCTAGAACCAATGACTTATTAGCCATACGATATCTGTGCATGGTATTTTTCATCCAAGACGAGCAATCCAACAGTTGATTAGCCGTACAGAAAACCGTAGAGGACCATTTTCACTGAGAGGACAGGAAGTAGCCATTGATAACAGTGACACCCAACATACAGCTTTTCATAGAAAGGAGTATGAAGGATTGGATGAAGGCAGTAGGAAAGCAGAGATTCAGAAGGAACAACACATCTCCATACGCTTATCTGAAATTCCCACCAATGAATTACATAAGTATTTCTATCATTATTTTATGTTTATTTATCTTTTAATTATGAAAACTTCATAACCATTTTGAATCCGCCTGACAGTGATTTACAAGATGACCATAGCTTGCTTCAAGCCGACAATCTCCGTGGGATCGACCCTTACTCACGTAAGGTTTATTACTTGGACGACCCAATGCACTTGCTGGTTAGTTGTGCGGAGTTGTGAAAAAGAGTTGAGATTACAATTGTGCGTACCAAGTTGTTGGTGCCATTGAGATCACAATTTCGTGCACCATATTTTTGGCGCCGTTGCCGGGGATTGTTAGAGTTTGGACAACTGACGGTTCATCTTGTTGCTTAGATTTGGTAATTTTCTTCTTATTTTATTTTCAAAAAGTTTTCAAAAATCTTTCAAAATTTTTCTTCTTCTTTCTTTTTTTCCAAGATAATTTTTGAAAAATCCAAAAAAAATAATAAATAAATAAATAAATAAATAAATAATATTAAAATCATAAAAAAACCAAAAATATTTTGTGCGTCTTGTTTGAGTCTAGTGTCAATTTTTAATTTGGTGTCAATTGCATCTTTTTAACTTTCAAAAAATTTTTTTCGAAAATTTCATGCATATGTTCTTCATGATCTTCAAGTTGTTCTTGATGATTGTCTTTGTTTGATCTTTAATTTTCATTATTTTGTGTCTTTTCTTGTTTTTCATATGCATTTTTGAATTCTTAGTGTCTAAATATTAAAAATCTCTATGTTTGGTGTCTTGCATGTTTTACTTTTCTTGAAAATTTTTCAAAAATAAGTTCTTGATGTTCATCTTGATCTTCAAAGTGTTCTTGGTGTTCATCTTGACATTCAAAGTGTTCTTGCATGCATTATGTGTTTTGATCTTAATTTTTCATGTCTTGTGTCAATATTGTTGTTTATTGGGAAAAAAAAGAGAGAAAAACCACAAAAATGATATCTTTTGTTTTTCTCTTTCCTCATTAAATTCAAAAAAATAAAAAATATCTTTTCCTTATTTTACTCATAATTTTCGAAATTTTTGGGTTGATTTAGTCAAAATTTTTTAAAATAAGTTGTTTCTTGTTAGTCAAGTCAAGATTTCAATTTTAAAAATCTTATCTTTTCAAATCTTTTTCAAAAATCAAATCTTTTTCATTTTTTTATATTTTCGAAAATTTTAAAAATTGATTTCCAAAATCTTTTTCTTAATTTCATTTCAAAATTTCGAAAACTTTACTAACAACTAATGTGATTGATTCAAAAATTTGAAGGTTGTTACTTTCTTGTAAAGAAAGGTTCAATCTTTAAATTCTAGAATCATATCTTTTATTTTCTTGTTAGTCAAGTAATCAATTTTAATTTTAAAAATCAAATCTTTCTAAATTTCTTTTTCAAATATTTTTCAAAATAAATTTCAATCATATCTTTTCAAACATATCTTTTTCAAATCATATCTTTTTTAAAAGTCTTTTCTAACTTCCTATCTTTTCAAAATTGATTTTCAAATCTTTTTCAACTAACTAATTGATTTTTTTTTTTACTATTTCTTATCTTTTTCAAAACCACCTAACTACTTTTCTCTCTCTAAATTTTGAAAATCATCTTTCTCTTTTTCAAAATTCTTTTTAAATTAACTAATTGTTTTAAAATTTTAATTTTATTCTTTTTTTATAAATTTGAATTTTAACTTTAAATCAAAATAAAAACAAAAATATTTTTCCTTTCTCTTAATTCGAATTTTCTTCTCTCTCTCATCTCTTTCTATTTATTTATTCATTTACTAACACTTCTCTTCATCTTAAAATTCGAACCCTCTCTTCCTCTCTGTGTTCAAATTTTTTCCTTCTCCTTCTTCTACTCTTCTCTTCTTCTACTCACATTAAGGAATCTATACTGTGACATAAAGGATTCCATACTTTCTTTGCTTTCTTCTCTCTCATATGAGCAGGAACAAGGAAAAAGGCATTCTTGTTGAAGCTGATCATGAACCTAAACGGACCTTGAAGAGGAAGCTAAGAGCAACTAAAACACAGAACTCTGAGGAGGACCTAACTGAAATTTTCGAACAGGAAAAGGATATGGCAGCCGAACCCAACAACAACAATGCAAGGAAGATGCTTGGTGACTTTATTGCACCAAATTCCAACTTCCATGGAAGAAGCATCTCAATTCCTTCCATTGGAGCAAACAACTTTGAGCTAAAGCCTCAATTAGTTTCACTGATGCAACAGAATTGCAAGTTTCATGGACTTCCATCAGAAGAACTTTTTCAGTTCTTAACTGAATTCTTGCAGATCTGTGATACTATTAAGACCAATGGAGTTGATCCTGAGGTCTATAAGCTTATGCTTTTCCCTTTTGCTGTAAGAGACAAAGCTAAAACATGGTTGGACTCTCAACCTAAAGATAGCCTGAACTCTTGGAATAAGCTGGTCACGACTTTCTTAGCCAAGTTCTTTCCTCCTCAAAAGTTGAGCAAGCTTAGAGTGGATGTTCAAACCTTCAGACAGAAAGAATGTGAATCCCTCTATGAAGCTTGGGAGAGATACAAGCAACTGACCAAAAAGTGTCCTTTTGAGATGCTTTCAGAATGGACCATCCTGGATATATTCTATGATGGTCTGTCTGAATTGTCGAAGATGTCATTGGACCATTCTGCAGGTGGATCTATTCACGTAAAGAAAACGCCTGCAGAAGCTCAGGAACTCATTGAAATGGTTGCAAATAACCAGTTCATGTACACTTCTGAAAGGAATCCTGTGAATAATGGGACGCCTCAAAGGAAGGGAATTATTGAAATTGATGCTCTGAATGCCATATTGGCTCAGAACAAAATGTTGACTCAGCAAGTCAACATGATTTCTCAAAGTCTGAATGGATTGCAAAATGCATCCAACAGTACTAAAGAGGCATCTTCTGAAGAAGAAGCTTATGACCCTGAGAACCCTGCAATGGCAGAGGTGAATTACATGAGTGAAGCCTATGGAAATACCTATAATCCCTCATGGAGAAATCATCCAAATTTCTCCTAGAAGGATCAACAAAAGTCTCAACAAGGCTTTAATAATGGTGGAAAAAACAGGTTTAACAATAGCAAGCCTTTTCCATCATCCTCTAAGCAATAGACAGAGAATTCTGAGCAGAGCCCCTCTAGCTTAGCAAACATAGTCTCTGATCTATCTAAGGCCACTCTAAGTTTCATGAAAGAAACAAGGTCTTCCATTAGAAATTTAGAGGCACAAGTGGGCCAGCTGAGTAAAAGAGTCACTGAAACTCCTCCTAGTACTCTCCCAAGCAATACAGAAGAGAATCCAAAAAGAGAGTGTAAGGCCATAACCTTACTTGGTGTGGCCGAACCTAGAGAGGAGGAAGAGGACGTGAATCCCAGTGAGGAAGACTCATGGGACGTCCTCTGGACAAAAAGGAGTTTCCATTTGAGGAACTTAAGGAATCCGAGGCTCATCTAGAGACCATAGAGATTCCATTGAACCTTCTTCTGCCATTCATGAGCTCTGATGAATATTCCTCCTCTGAAGAGGATGAAGATATTACTGAAGAGCAAGTTGCTAAATACCTTGGAGCAATCATGAAGCTGAATGCCAAGTTATTTGGTAATGAGACTTAGGTGGATGAACCCCCTTGCTCACCAATGAACTGAATGACTTGGTTAGGCAGACATTACCTCAAAAGAAACAGGATCCTGGTAAATTCATAATTCCCTGTACCATAGGCACTATGACCTTTGAGAAGGCTCTATGTAACCTGGGCTCAGGTATAAACTTAATGCCACTCTCTATAATGGAGAAACTGGGAATCTTTGAGGTATAGGCTGCCAAATTCTCATTAGAGATGGCAGACAAATCCATTAAAAAGCTTATGGACAGGTAGAGGACATGCTAGTAAAGGTCAAAGGCCTTTACATCCCTGCTGATTTCATAATTCTAGACACTGGGAAGGATGAGGATGAATCCATCATCCTTGGAAGACCCTTCCTAGCCACAGCAAAAGCTGTGATTGATGTGGACAGAGGAGAGTTGATCCTTCAATTGAATGAGGACTACCTTGTATTCAAGACTCAAGGTTCTCCTTCTGTACACATGGAGAGGAAGCATGAAAAGCTTCTCTCAATGCAGAGTCAAGCAAAGCCCCCACAGTCAAACTCAAAGTTTGGTGTTGGGAGGCCACAACCAAACTCTAAGTTTGGTATTGAACCCCCACATTCAAACTCTAAGTTTGGTGTTGGGAGGTCCCAACAATGCTCTGAACATCTGTGAAGCTCCATGAGAGCTCACTGTCAAGCTATTGATATTAAAGAAGCGCTTATTGGGAGGCAACCCAATTTTATTTATCTATGTTATTTCCTTTTTTTAGGTTGATGATCATGTGGAGTCACAAAAACAACTGTAAAAAAATCAAAGAAAATAAAAAATAACATTAAAAAAGGCACACCCTGGAGGAGCAACTTACTGGTGTTTAAACGCTAGTAAGGGTAGCAGAATGGGCATTTAACGCCCAGTCTGGCACCATTCTAGGCATTAAACGCCAAAAACAAGCACCAGATTGGTGTTAAATGCCAGAAACAGGCTACAATCTGGCGTTAAATGCCAGAAACAGGTTGCAGCCTGGCGTTTAACGCCAGAAAAGGAATAAAAGCTGGCCTTTAACGCCAGAAACAAGCAGCAATCTGGCATTAAACGCCAGGATTGCACAGTATGGGCGTTTACATGCCTAATAGGAGCAGGGATGATAAATCATTGACACCTCAGGATCTGTGGACCCCATAGGATCCCCACCTACCCCACTCTCTCTCTCTCTCTCCCCTTTACACATCTCCATAACACTCACCAATCAAATCCTATTCTCTTCCCTATATCTCTTCAACAATCACCTCCATACCTCTTCCCTAAAAAACTCCACCTACCTCACTTTCAAATTCAAACACTTTTCCCTCCCAAACCCAACCCTAATGACCGAAACCTAACTTTCCCCTCACCTCTATATAAACCCCTCACTACTCCTTCATATTCATATAACACAAACACCTTTCCCCTACTTGACCGAACCACTAAACCCCCTCCATCTCCTCCATTTTCTTCTTCTTCCCCTTCTTTCTTTCTTCTTTTGCTCGAGGACGAGAAAACCTTTTAAGTTTGGTGTGAAAAAAGCATTGCTTTTTGTTTTTCCATAACCATTTATGGCACCTAAGACTGGAGAAACCTCTAGAAAGGAGAAAGGGAAGGCAAAAGCTTCCACCTCCGAGTCATGAGAGATGGAGAGATTCATCTCAAAGATCTATCAAGACCACTTCTATGAAGTTGTGGCCAAGAAAAAGGTGATCCCTATGCAATTCAGTTGGAATTGTCATAGAGGAAGACATCCTCATTGAAGAGGACAAGCTTATCACTAAGAAAAGGATGAAACAAACAAGAGAGCCCATTCATGGACCTCAACAAGAGCATGAGGAAGATCCTCATCAAGAAATCCCTGAGATACCTCAAGGGATACAATTTCCTCTACACAACTATTGGGAGCAACTCAACACCTCTTTAGAAGGCTTGAGTTACAACATGGACCAACTAAGGGTGGAGCACCAAGAGCACTCCATCATTCTCTATGAGATTAGAAAAGATCAAAGAGTTGTGAGGGAGGAGCAACAAAGGCAAGGAAGAGACAGAGAGGAGCTCAAGAGCACCATTGGTTCTTCAAGAGGAAGACACCACCCTCACTAAGGTGGACTCATTCCTTAATCTTCTTGTCTATTTATTTTTCTGTTTTCGGTTTTGATGCTTTATGTGTTATCCATGTTTGTGTCTTTATTACATAATCATTAGTGTCTAGTGTTTATGTCTTAAAGCTATGAATAACTCCATAAATCCTTCACCTCTCTTAAATGAAAAATGTTCCTAATTACAAAAGAACAAGAAGTACTTGGATTTCAAATTTTATCTTGAAATTAGTTTAATTATTTTGATGTGGTGGCAATACTTTTTGTGTTCTGAATGAATGCTTGAACAGTGCATATTTTTTATAGTGAAGTTTATAAATGTTAAAATTGTTGGCTCTTGAAAGAATGATGAACAAAGAGAAATGTTATTGATAATCTAAAAAATCATGAAATTGATTCTTGAAGCAAAAAAAAGTAGTGAATAATAAAGCAAGCAAAAAAAAAGGGCGAAAAAAAAGAAAGAAAAGGAAAAAGTAAGCAGAAAAAGCCAATAGCTCTTTAAACCAAAAGGTAAGAGCAAAAAGCCAATAGCCCTTTAAACCAAAAGGCAAGGGTAAAAAGGATCCAAGGCTTTGAGCATTAATGGATAGGAGGGCCCAAGGAAATAAAATCCAGGCCTAAGCGGCTAAATCAAGCTGTCCCTAACCATGTGCTTGTGGCATGAAGGTCCAAGTGAAAAGCTTGAGACTGAGTGGTTAAAGTCATGATCCAAAGCAAAAAGAGTGTGCTTAAGAACTCTAAACACCTCTAATTGGGGACTTTAGCATAGCTAAGTCATAATCTGAAAAGGTTCACCCAATTATGTGTCTGTGGCATTTATGTATCAGGTCGTAAAGTAGCTGTGTTCAAGAATCAACATACTGAACTAGGAGAATCAATAACACTATCTAAAATTCTGAGTTCATATAGATGCCAATCATTCTGAATTTCAAAGGATAAAGTGAGATGCTAAAACTGTTTAGAAGCAAAAAGCTACTAGCCCCGCTCATCTAATTGGGACTAAGTTTCATTAATATTGTGAGATTCATTGTATATTCTCTTCTTTTTATCCTATTTTGTTTTCAGTTGCTTGGGGACAAGCAACAATTTAAGTTTGGTGTTGTGGTGAGCGGATAATTTATACGCTTTTTGGCATTGTTTTTACATAGTTTTTAGTATGATTTAGTTAGTTTTTAGTATATTTTTATTAGTTTTTAAGAAAAATTCACATTTTTGGACTTTACTATGATTTTTTGTGTTTTTCTGTGATTTTAGGTATTTTCTGGCTGAAATTGAGGGACCTGAGCAAAAATCTGATTCAAAGGCTGACAAAGGACTGCTGATGCTGTTAGATTCTGACCTCCTTATACTTGAAATAGAATTTTTAGAGCTACAGGAGTCCAAATGGCACGCTCTCAATTGCATTAGAAAGAAGACATCCAGGGCTTTCCAGAAATATATAATAGTCTATACTTTGCTCGAGTTTAGACGACGCAAACTGGCGTTTAACACTAGCTTTTTGCACTATTCTGGCGTTAAATGACAGAAACAAGTTGCAAAGTAGAGTTAAACGCCAGAAACAAGTTACAAACTGGTGTTTAACTCCAAGGAAGACCTCTACACGTGGAAGCTTCAATACTCTGCCCAAGAACACACCAAACTTCAATACTTATTTCTGTAACCCTAGTAACTAGTTTAGTATAAATAGAACTTTTTCCCTATTTTCGAATTCATATGCCATTTAAGGGGGCTGGCAATTTGGCCATGCCCGGACTATTATCGCTTATGTATTTTCAATGGTGGAGTTTCTACACACCATAGATTAAGGTGTGGAGCTCTGTTGTTCCTCGAGTATTAATGCAAAGTACTATTATTTTCTATTCAATTCATGCTTATTCCTATTCTAAGATATCCATTTGCACACAAGAACATGATGAATGTGATGATTATGTGACGCTCATCACCATTCTCACTTATGAACGCGTGATTGACAACCACTTTCGTTCTACATGAAAACAAGCTTGAATGCATATCTCTTGGGTTTCTAATCAACGATTCACATCGTCTCTCCTGACAACAGAGCATCTAAGTCTGAGATCAGAATCTTCGTGGTATAGGCTAGAACCCATTGGCAGCATTCTTGAGATCTGGAAAGTCTAAACCTTGTCTGTGGTATTCCAAGTAGGATCTGGGATGGGATGACTGTGACGAGCTTCAAACTCGCGACTGTAGGGCGTGGTGACAGACGCAAAAGGATAGTAAATCCAATTCCTACACGATCGAGAACCAACAGCTGATTAGCCATACGATATCTGTGCATGGTATTTTTCATCCGAGACGAGCAATCTGACAGTTGATTAGCCATACAGAAACCATAGAGGACCATTTTCACTGAGAGGACGGGAAGTAGCCATTGACAACAGTGACACCCAACATACAACATGCCATATAAAGGAGTATGAAGGATTGGATGAAGGTAGTAGGAAAGTAGAGATTCAGAAGGAACAATGCATCTCCATACGCTAATCTGAAATTCCCACCAATGAATTACATAAGTATCTCTCTCTTTATTTTATGTTTATTTATCTTTTAATTATCAAAACTTCATAACCATTTTGAATCCGCCTGACTGAGATTTACAAGATGACCATAGCTTGCTTCAAGCCGACAATCTCTGTGGGATCAACCCTTACTCACATAAGGTTTATTACATTGGACAATCCAGTGCACTTGCTGGTTAGTTGTGCGAAGTTGTGAAAAAGAGTTGAGATTACAATTGTGAGTTCCAAGTTGTTGGCGCCATTGAGATCACAATTTCGTGCACCATGCATCAATAACAAAGTAAAGAATTACAAGAAGTAAATCACTAATCTAGAGAGAGGGAGAGTAGAAGAATAAGAATTGATAAAGGAAAAGTGAATCAAAGTATAAATTAAACCTATATCTAAGAAATCCTAATTTAGATCTAAACCTAATCCTAATTCTAGAGAGAAGAGAGAGCTTCTCTCTCTAGAAACTAACTCTATAACTAAACTAAAACTAAACTATGACTAATTGCCTCATCCCTCTTCAATCCTTGGGTTAAATAGCATCAGAAATGAGTTAGATTAGGCCCAAAATGCTTTAGAAATTGCTGGCCACGAGTTGCCATTAGTGAGCCACGTGCAAGCATCGATGCGTACACATACATAACGCATACGCATCTCTAAACGCCAAGCAACTATAGCAAATCTTATATCATTCTGAAGCCCTGGATGTTATCTTTCTAACGCAACTAGAACTGTCTCATTTAAACCTTTGTAGCTCAAGTTATGATCGATTAAGTGCAAAGAGGTCAGGATTGACAGCTTTGTGATTTCTTCATTTCTTCATGAGTTCTCCATTTCTACATGCTTTTTTTCTTCATTCCTGATGACAACTCATCTTATGCTAGCTTTTTAAGCATTTTTCACTTGCTTCATTAGGTTTTATGCACTTTCTTGCACTATAAGTAAGTGATTTGGAGTGGATTTTCATGATTATGTTAAATCAATAAACCATCTTTTATTTGACACAAAATCATAAGGTTTAAGCTAGAATTAGTTGATTTTATGAGTGATTTAGAAACCTTTTGAATTTAGTGATACTTTGAGCAGTTATTTGGTTGCTAGCAGGTGAAGAAATGAGGAATAAAAGAAAGAACCATGAAAACGTGCTCAACCCAAGTGTGGCCCATGACATAAAAGCGTAGCACTCAAGGAACAACGCCAAGCATAGAGCTCACTAATTAAGCGGAGCATTCACAAATTGAACGCTAGTGAGAAGGGAAGAGGAAGCAAGGCCTAGTGCAACAAAGAAGCAAAGCGCTCAAGCATAGCACTCCAACGTTCCAATGGAGCGCTCAGCAAAACAAGCCCAGCGCTCAAATGAAGAGAGCGCTATGTTCACTTTTTCAACATTTTCAGGCATGGCAAAAAAGAAAAGCAAAGCGAATTGAAGCCAAGACGGGCAGCCAGGGTTTGAAGAGGGATCAAAGATCACCAAGGCACGCATAGAAGGGCGCTACGTTGGAAATTCTTGACTTAGTGCTACAAGGAAATTGTTAGCAAAAGGAAGCTAGCAAGGTTCGAAGAGGATACCATGGAAGCAAGGGGCGCTACGTTGGAAATTTCCAACTGAGCGCTATGTATTGGCACAAAGTGAAACATGCTTGGCTCGAAGGGAGGCACACTAAGCAAGGGAGCGCTACATTACCTTTCCTCACTGAGCACTCCACTGGAGCTAGCCCCCCAACCCATTTTCAAACAAGTACACTCATGGACCATTTTCAATCAAATGCCATCTTGGATCCACTTCTTCACCAATTTGAAAAGCCCACTCCAAGTCATGAAAACCAAAAATAAGAAGTGTATAAATGAGAGTAAATTCAATTTGTAAAGAAACCTTTAGTTCATTTTTAGTTTTCACTTTTAATTTTCATTTGTATTTGAATTTGAGCTTTGGGAATTGGATCTAGTTTTCTTTCTGTTTTCATTTTCTTTTCTTCTGCAACGTCTGCTATCTAAATTTGAGAATCATCTTTCACCTTTCTTCTCAATTGTTCTAAGAATTGGATCTGAGTTTTGTTTTTATTTTCATTTTTCTTCTTCTGTAATTACTTTTCTGCTTGATCAAGAGAGCAATTGAGATTTAGATCTGTTTTTAAATCTCATTGCTCTTCTTCGATTTTCAATTTCTCTTTTAGATTTTCACAATTGAACTAAGTTTTCTTGCTGTTTGTTTCTTCTGCAATTTTCATTTCTGTTTCAGCTTTTTTGATCTTACAGCTTTCTGATTTACTTTAGCTTGGATTTTCTTGTTCAATTCTAAATCCTAGCCCCCAAATCCCTTTAATCTACAAGCAATTTAAGTTTCTCAGCAATTTAGATTCAGTCATTTAGTTTTCTTGCACTTTAAGCTTCAGCCATTTACATTTCTTGCAATCTAAGTTTCAGTTATTTACATTACTTGCACTTTAAGTTTCAGCTCAATTTACATTTTCTGCACTCTAGATTCTGTCAGTTTCCCCTCTCCCTTTTATTTTCATGCAATTTAGCTTCTGTTGATCATAATTCACTCAAATCATCAACTATTTGCTTAACTAAATTCACCTCCTAACTAAAATTGCTCAATCCATCAATCCCTGTGGGATCGACCTCACTCTTGTGAGTAATTACTACTTGATGCAACCCGGTACACTTGTCGGTGAGTTTTGTGTGGAATCATTTTTCCCTCATCAAATTTTTGGCGCCGTTACCGGGGATTGATCTAGATTGACAATGATTAAGTAGGGTGGTGGTCTAGATTAAGCATTTTTTCGTTGTTTTTCTCTGTTTTTGATAAGCACACTAACTATTTGAGTCTTTGTCTCTACTAACTCTCACTGCACTCAAGCTACAGAGTGCCCTATGTGTCTCTTGTTGTTTTGGTTGTATGACAGAAGCAAGGAGAGAGTTCTCCACCTCAGGTGACATTGATGAGAGAACTCTTCGAACAATAAAAAGAGAAGCCAGAGGAAAGGGAGTTATTGGTGGAGAGGAATTAGAGGAAGAGAACCAGGAAATGGAAGGAAATGATCCTAATCCACCAGAGGGAGTGCCTAACAACAATGGCCAGCCTCAAAGGAGGGTTCTAGCCTCCTACACTTTTCCTAGTCCAAGGCACTGTTGGAGTAGCATCCTTACTCCCAATGTCAATGCAAACAATTTTGAATTGAAGCCTCAACTCATCACTCTCATGCAGAACAATTGTTTCTATGGAGGAGGCCCACTTGAAGATCCAAACCAACACTTATCCACATTTTAAGGATATGTGACAAGTGAAAACCAATGGTGTGCATCTTGACATTTACAAATTATTGCTATTTCCATTTTCCCTGAGAGACAAAGCTACTCAATGGTTGGAGTCATTTCGAAGAGATAGCATCAACAATTAGGAAGATCTAGTGAACAAGCTCTTAGCCAAGTTCTATCCCCTCCAAAGAATCATCAAACTCAAAACAGAGGTCCAAACATTCACTCAGATGGATGGAGAGTCATTGTATGAGGCATAGGAGAGATACAAAGATCTAATCAGGAAGTGCCCACCAGAAATGTTCAGTGAATGGGATAGACTCCAAAACTTCTATAAAGGATTAACACTGAGAGCTTAAGAAGCACTTGATTACTCTACTGGAGGCTCAGTACAACTCATGAAGACAGCTGAGGAGGCTCAAAATCTCATTGACACTGTAACAAACAACCAGTACTTCTATGGTCATCAGAGGCAATGCCAACCTGCTCAAAGGAAGGGTGTATTAGAGCTTAAAGGTGTAGACACCATTTTAGCTCAAAACAAGGTGATGCACCAGCAAATCCAACAACAAATGGAGATGATGGCCAAGAGAATTGATGGTCTCCAAGTTGCAGCACTGAATACAAGTCAACCATCACCCACATGGGACAAAATGAAGAAAACCAAGAGGATCAGTAGCAGGAACAAGTTCAATATGTGCACAACCAAGGTTCTGGATCAAATGACTTTCATGGAGATACTTACAACTCTTTCTGGAGGAACCACCCAAATTTGAGTTGGGGAGACAACCAGAATAAAAACCAATAGCCATTGCAAAGAAATTCAAACCAAAATAACTCAAGAAATACAAACCACCACAACCATCAGCAAACTAACCAAAACCAATACAAAAAACCACAAAACAACTACCCCAATTCCAACTTCTATCCACCCAATAATCCATCAACTAACCAAAACACTTTTCACCAACCCTCAACATCCCACAATCAACCATAACCACCTCAAGACTCCCAAAGAATCTCCAACTTGGAGATAATGATGGAAAGGATAATGAAGCACCAAGAGCTAACCATCAAGAACCATGAAGCCTCAATGAAGAATCTAGAAAGACAAATTGGTCAATTGTCCAAGAAAGCAGTGATTGAAAGACCAACCAGCTCACTCCCAAGTGATACCATTCTGAACCCCAAAGAAGAATGCAAAGCCATCCAGTTAAGGAGTGGAAGAACCTTGGTGAAAGACAAGGAAACTAACAAAAAGCTTATGGACAATGACAAAAGGCCAGCTGAGAAAGATGAAGCCAGCAACAAGGAAGAAGACAAGCAGGATCAGGAGAAGCTTAAAGAGAAAGATGAGCAACCACAAGCTTCAAGGAAAGGGAAGCACGTAATGGAGGAATCATCACAAGAACAAAGGAAGGTGGTGAAGGCATACACACCTTCTTTGCCGTATCCTCAAAGGCTACAAAAAGAGCTCAAGGACCAACAATTTCCCAACTTCCTTGAGGTCTTTAAAAAGCTGGAAATTAACATTCCACTTGCTGAAGCATTAGAGCAGATGCCTCTATATGCCATGTTCTTGAAGGAGCTCATCAAGCTCACTGAAGAGTGTAGTGCAGTAATCCAAAAAGGGCTTCCACCAAAACTCAAGGACACTGGGAGCTTCTTCTTACCTTGCACCATTGGAAATATAACCATTGATAAGGCACTGTGTGACTTAGGAGCCAGCATCAATCTAATTCCTTATTCTATGATGAGAAAGCTATGCATAGAGGGGGTAAAGCCCACACAAATGTCATTAGAGCTCGTGGACAAATCATTGGTATTTCCCAAAGAAGTAATTGAAAAACTTTTGGTCAAGGTGGATAAGTTTATATTCCCTGCAGACTTTGTAATCCTAGACCTAAGAGAAGAAGGGAGTGACTCTATTATCTTGGGAAGACTATTCCTGGCCACAGCAAGGGCCATCATAGATGTTGAACAAGGAGAATTGACCCTAAGGGTACATGATGAGAGCATCACTCTGAATGTCTTCCCAGAAGCACAGCATACTGATGAAAAGGAAAACTGCATGAAGGATGACAGAGAAGACCTACAGTGGAAGGAAGAATCCAACGAGATACTCATTAGTTCCCTTCCAAAGCAAGAGACAAGCAGTAAAGTAGGACAAAAGGAAAATGAGACTGTATCAAATGATGAGAGAAAGTAAGAAGAAAGTGAGGTATTGGCCACTAAGAAGACAGATCCTAAGATACAGCCCACTGTTAAAGCAGAAGGATCACCAAAAAAGGGGAAGAAAAGCAAGAAAAAGGCTCTAAAAGGGTGGAAAAACAAAAAGATCCAAACTGACGGATTCTGAAAGGGAGATAAAGTGCAACTAATCTACAAACAGTTGGGGACAAAGCAACAATCTGATGATTACTACACTATCAACAGGATACTCTCACTGGAGCATATAGAGATCGAACATCAATGCACTAGAAGAAAGCTTACAGTGAGAGAAGACAAACTGAGGCACCACAATCATCAGCCACCCTAATAAGGAGTCAATGTCAAGCTAATGACAATATAAAAGCGCTCCATGAGAGGCAGCCCATGATTTAATATTCTTGTTTTATTTTAATTTCAATAAATGGTTCTCCTAGCATATATTTGAGTTTTTACAAGCAGATTTGATAATTGCACATATCATTGTGAAGCATATGTTTGATTCCTAAGTTTGGTGTACCTATAGGCACACCAAAATAGCTTCTCAAGCTATCTTAGGATATATACCTATTCATTCAGGTGGAGTATATAGCCAAACATTAAGTTTGGTGTTTACATATGCATTGAATCTCAAAAAAACCATTTTTGTTCAAAGGATCAAAGTTATAAATAGATGAGCCATACATTATTTCACTTTATGAGTTTATGGTAGAAAATAAAATGTTCATTATGATGAATGTACCAATTGTAACGGATGTTCTTTGCATTTTATATGGATCCCTTAGCAGGGGACAAGTTTGGTGTTCACCAAATTTTGGTTCACTATCTAAGGAGCACAATTGGTTATTTATGAATAAGGAACATGTAGAATTTTGTTTTTCTTTATTGCTTGACACTACACCACCGTAATTCAAACCTTAAAGCTTACCATTGTCTTGATTTAATTGTATAGGTACAAGGGAGATTGAGAAAAAGACAAAAGGGAGCATGCACAATTATAACAAGATGAAAAGAGAGTCACGTGTGCCTAGGGAATGGTGCTCTCTTGGAGACAAAATTTGCATGCATTAATGCCTTGGAGGCCGAACCACACGCATCCAATGGGGGAGCAATCCTTGTCCTCCTTCATCTTTGCATGCTAGCCGTCCATGCTATGAGCTTTATACAATGTTTTGCTCAATCTTCACCCTTCATTTTGCTCAACCGAAGCTTTCCCACTTGTGGTTTTGATCCAAAGATTCATGCCTTGACTATAAATAGGTGGTAACACTTCCTAGCTCACATATCCTTTCTCTCCTCATACAAGACTTCCTCATCTATTTGCTTTTGTTTCACTCACGCCTTCATCCAAAACACGTTACAGCAGCCTCTATTTACCCAAAGACAACATAAAATACCCAACAAGAACTTATTTCCCATCCTCTTTCATAACAAGATCGTGCCTTAGCCCAAGTTCATCCTTTCTTCTCCATTCTTTTCGAATTCATGGCTTCATCAAGTTCTAAGAGACGAAAGGGCAAAGAACCAGTGGTGGCCGAACCATCAACCTATGATACAAAGAGATTTAAGTCTCAGTTTTATGAATCAAGGTATCATAGGCTCATGGAATCAAAGCATGTCATTCCAGAAATGGGCTTTAGACTGCGTAAAGAAGAGTATCCTATCATGAGAAAAATCACCACAAAGAGGAGATGGGAAATTTTGTATGAGCCTCTCACAGACATCAGTGCAGTCATGATAAGAGAATTCTACGCAAATGCTGTGAAGACAAGCAAGGACAGCCCCCTTATAAGAGCTATGTCAGGGGTGTAGAGGTAGATTTTAGTCCATCATCAGTCATGAGGGTCCTAGAGTTGAGAGTAATAACCTATGGAGAGCTTAGATTTGAGAAAATATTGCAGGGTGAGAATGACCCTGATGAGATATTACATGGGTTATGCTTTGAAGGCAGAGACTGGAAAAGGGACTCAGAGGGAGCTCCAAGCCACTTGAAAAGAATAGATCTCATACTTGAGGCCAAAAGGTGGTATGAGATAGTGAGGAGGTCTATACCCCCTACTACAAACACCTCAAAAGTTACAATTAAGCAAGGTATCCTGACATACTGCATCTTAAAGGGAGGAGAAATCAACCTCTCACAACTCATAGCAGACAGCATTCAGGAGATGGTCGAGGATACAGACAAATCAAGTAGGCTTGGTCTCCCAAGTACTATTTTGAGGCTGTGCAACAGGGCTGAGGTACTCTTTGACGATGAAGATACAATGAAGGTAAAAGGAGGCAGGGGAATCACAAGGCGAAGTATGGAAGGTGCTACTAATGATGACAATCAAGAGGAAAGAAGATCCCAAGGAAGAAGAAGAAGACCATAAGTGGAGGGAGAGCAAGCTTCTAGTGCACTGGATTTGAGTCAATTGCAGAGAGCCATTGAAGAAATGTCTCAGCAATTCGTGAGAGCACAGGAGCAACATCAAGAACAATATTTGAGGCAATAGGAGCAGTATATGAAGGATCAAGAGCAACAAGAGAACTGGCATCGCCAAATAATGGAACGACAAGAGAAATGGCAGCAACAAATGATGGCTCAACAATAAGAATTTTAAACAAAGATTCTTGATGGGCAAAGGGAACAGTCAACAAGAGTTCAAGAATCAGTTAACAGATTGTTCCTACGACAAGCCAAGTATGGGGAATACACTCAGAATCTGTATCAGTGGAAGAACATATATCATACTATTGGGGAGCATAGACACGTGGATAGAATGGAGTATGATATAGAAACCCAATCAAAGTTGGACTATGTAGTCCATAGCATGCCAGCATTGAACCCATAGATCAAGCCATTTGAGCAATGCCAAGAGTTAGTAGACCATCAGAGAGCAAGAACCAAGAAGCATGCAGCACACATGTAGCATGGGTTGGAAGAGGCTAGACTCTCAGGTCTGATAGACCCTATTTGGGATCGAAGGTGCCCTGTTGAAGAACCTCAGGATGCAACCAAGAAGAAGAAGAAGAAAGGAAAATTAAGCAGGAGCAAGGAGCACGACAATTAGGAGGTGGTGGAGTTTCTTTCAAGTTTTTCAATTAAATAAGGATGATGCATATCTGAAACATGATATGCCTCCAAATGCTTTATGTTTTTGCACCTGCATATTCTAAGTAGCTTTCTTACAAGTGATTTGCATTATGCTTGTCATAACTCATTTGCTTAAATTCTGTTTTATTCCCTTCTGCATAAATAAAAGAAAAATGTTTGATATAGAAAAGTGATTGTCCAATGTTGCAGGAATTAGAATGAAATTCAGTGGTGGTACTTGTTTGATTTAATGATTAGCTCAATAATAAAAGCTGCATAATAAAATGTTCCTTAAAGTGTGAATTAGGTTGCTGCTATAAAACCTTTTATTAATGAATATCCCCTTGAGAATGATCAAAGTAAGAAAGAAAAAGAAAAGAAAAGCCAAGAATTGGCAAAGAAACAAATAATAAGGCTAGACACCAATAGCTTGGACCTTAGGACATATGCCTGTAGTACTTTTGTACTAGGATATGCTTGGACAATTAGGTTCTGAGGAGTATTTTAAAACTTGGCCACTTGGATTAGCTAATTTGGGATTTCCAACCGAAAGTCCTTTATCAAGAGCAACCTCGTTACAAAGCATTTAGTGATCCAAAGAAATGCTGGGCATCAATGTTCCTTGGAAGAAGTTGTGAGCCAATTGTCTGTGGTGAAGAAGTGTTGAGAAAAATTGAGCCAACAGGCTGCTGCAACACTCGCCACCAAGTTTTCATTAAGAGATAAGCTTTCTAAGCAAAAGAAAGAAAGAAAAAAAGCTAACAGGGATCAATCAAAGAGCAAGGCATTATAACAGCAACTCTAGTGAACCATCAAAGAGACATTTCATATCAGATATCTAAGAATAAGTGAGCTACATTTGTCTGCATAAAATCCCATGAACCAAGTTCAATTATCTGCTAAATAAAGACATGTATGATTCTCTGTTTCATTTCATTGCTTCTTATGTTTAGTGCTTGCTTGGGGACAAGCAATATTTAAGTTTGGTGTTGTGATGCCAAGTCATCTTATGCTAGCTTTTCAAGCATTTTCACTTGCTTCATTAGGTTTTATGCACTTTTTTGCACTATGAGTAAGTGATTTGGAGTGGATTTTCATGATTATGTTAAATCAATCAACCATCTTTTATTTGACACAAAATCATAAGGTTTAAGCTAGAATTAGTTGATTTTATGAATGATTTAGAAACCTTGTGAATTTAGTGATACATTAAGTAGATATTTGGTTGCTTGCAGGTGAAGAAATGAGGAATAAAAGAAAGAACCATGAAATCATGCTCAACCCAAGTGTGGCCCATGACATAAAAGTGTAGCACTCAAGGAACAAGGCCAAGCATAGTGCTCACTAATTGAGCGAAGCGTTCACAAATTGAACGCTAGTGAGAAGGGAAGAGGAAGCAAGGCCTAGTGCAACAAAAAAGCAAAGCGCTCAAGCATAGCGCTCCAACGTTCCAACGGAGCGCTCAGCAAAACAAGCCCCGCGCTCAAATGAAGAGAGCGCTACGTTCACTTTTTCAACGTTTTTGGGCAAGGCACAAAAGAAAAGCAAAGCGAATTAAAGCCAAGAGGGGTAGCCAGGGTTCAAAGAGGGATCAAAGATAACAAGTCACGCATAGAAAGGGCGCTACATTGGAAACTCTTGACTGAGCGCTACAAGGAAATTGCTCGCAAAAGGAAGCCAGCAAGGTTCAAAGAGGAGACCGTGGAAGCAAGGGGCGCTACGTTGGAAATTTCCAACTGAGCGCTATGTATTGGCACAAAGTGAAACATGCTTGGCTCGAAGGGAGGCACACTAAGCAAGGGAGCGCTACGTTACCTTTCCTCACTAAGTGCTCCACTGGAGCTAGCGCCCCAACCCATTTTCAAACAAGTATACCCATGGACCATTATCAATCAAATGCCATCTTGGATCCACTTCTTCACCAATTTGAAAAGCCCACTCCAAGTCCTGAAACCAAAAATAGGAAGTGTATAAATAAGAGTAAATTCAATTTGTAAAGAAACCTTTAGTTCATTTTTAGTTTTCACTTTTAATTTTCATCTGTCTTTGAATTTGAGATTTGGGAATTGGATCTAGTTTTCTTTCTGTTTTCATTTTCTTTTCTTTTGCAACTTCTGCTATCTTTTCTTGGAATTTGAATTGAGATTGAAGAGCTCCATTGATTTTAAATATGAGAATCATATTTCATCATTCTTCTTAATTGTTCTAAGAATTGGATCAGAGTTTAGTTTCTGTTTTCATTTTTCTTCTTCTGTAATTACTTTTCTGCTTGATCAAGAGAGCAATTGAGATTTAGATCTATTTTCAAATCTCATTGCTCTTCTTTGATCTTCAATTTTTCTTTTAGATTTTCACAATTGAACTAAGTTTTCTTGCTGTTTGTTTCTTCTGCAAATTTTCATTTCTGTTTCAGCTTTTCTGATCTTACAGCTTTCTGATTTACTTTAGCTTGCATTTTTTTATTCAATTCTAAATCCCAGCCCCCAAATCCCTTTAATCTTCAAGCAATTTAAGTTTCTCAGCAATTTAGATTCAGTCATTTAGTTTTCTTGCACTTTAAGCTTCAGCCATTTACTTTTCTTGCAATCTAAGATTCAGTCATTTACGTTACTTGCACTTTAAGTTTCAGCTTAATTTACATTTTCTGCACTTTAGATTCTGTCAATTTCCCCTCTCCCTTTTATTTTCATGCAATTTAGCTTCTGTTGATCACAATTCACTCAAATCATCAACTATTTGCTTAACTAAATTCACCACCTAACTAAAATTGCTCAATCCATCAATCCATATGGGATTGACCTCACTCTTGTGAGTAATTACTACTTGATGCGACCCGGTACACTTGCCAGTGAGTTTTGCGTGGAATTATTTTTCCCTCATCAATTCCCTCAATCCAGTCTTTGCCTCCTAAACCTGAAATCACTTAACAAACATATCAAGGCATCTAATGGAATCAAGGTGAATTAAATTTAGATATTTTAAGACCTAAAAGGCATGTTTTTACTCTTAAGCACAATTAAAGGATAATTTATAAAACCATGCTATTTTAGTGGATAAATGGGAGAAGAGTTGACAAAACCCTCTAAATTCAACACAAGATGAACCCTAAAAATGGGGTTTATAAACCTCCCCACACTTAAACCATAGCATGTCCTCATGCTAAACTAAGAAGGACAAGAAAAGGGGTATGAACATTTATTCAATACAATCTATCTATATGCATCCTATCTAAATGAATGCAACTAAATGCAAAATGATTCTACCTACTTTGTTAAAAATAAATTAATCCTCCAAGAGCATGTATAAATAGGTAGGGCTAAGGTCATATGACGATTCATGAATCCTACCAATTCAAGTATAAAAATGAAGTTCAAATAGACTTACAAGAAGAACACTCATGAAAGCTGGGAATCAAGGAATCGAGCATCGAACCCTCACTGGAAGTGTTTGCACTCTAGTCGCTCAAGTGTATAGGGTCGATTCTCTCAATTCTTCCCTAATTATGCTTTCCAAGATTTTTTTTCATCTAACAATCAACAATTATTCAATGCATGCATACATTCATCATGAGGACTTATTCATATGTTGTAATGGGGTTAAGGTCAAGGTAGGATTGTATATGGTTAAGTGGACTAGAATTTGAATCTTTATCAACTTAAACTTCCCACCTAACCTATGGCAACCTATACAATTTAAGTGCTAATCTAACCACCCATTCTTCACTTTTTCACATACTCATGCATTTTCTTTTGATTACCACATATATGCATTGATCTTTATTAATCTTTACTTTGGGGTATTTTTGTCCCTTTTTATTGCTTTTTTTCTTTTTTCTTTTCTTTTTTCTATATTTTTTTCTTTTTATTCATATATATTTTTCTTTTTCTTTATCATTTTTCATTTTTTTTCTTTTATTTTTCACAATAAGGTATATACGAAGCCATCAATGCATATGGTTTTACATATAATTAATACATGAGCATATACCTAATTCCCTAAATTGCCGATAGAAATACAAAACACCCATTTATCCCAACCAATGTCCCAAGCTTTTCCATACTTGAATGATACTCACACTCACTAGCCTAAGCTAATCAAAGATCCAAATAAAGGACATTTATTGTTTTTCACTTTAAGGCTTGTAATGTGCTAAAATTAAGAACAAGTGGGTTAATTGTAGGCTCAAAGTTGGTTAACAATGGAGAGTAAAAGGTAGGCTATTTGGGTAAGTGGGTGGTGGACGAAATTGTGATTCATATGTTATTGCATTTTGTAAAATTCATTGCTTTTTCTTTCCCTGGCAATGGCGCCAAAAACATGATGCCAATACCATCGTTTACAACTATGTGTGGTCACAACTCCGTTCAACTTAACCAGCAAGTGTACTGGGTCATCCAAGTAATACCTTACGTGAGTAAGGGTCGATCCCACAGAGATTGTTGGTATGAAGCAAGCTATGGTCACCTTGTGAATCTCTGTCAGGTGGATAATAATTGATTATGGATAAGTTCAAAAATTAATAATAAACAGAAAATAAAATAGGATAGAAATACTTATGTAGATCAATAATGGGAATTTCAGATAGGCGTATGGAGATGCTGTGCTCCTCTTGAATTTCTACTTTCATATTACATTCATCCAATTCTTCTTACTCCTTTCCATGGCAAGCTGTATGTAGGGCATCACCGTTGTCACTGGCTACATCCCATCCTCTCAGTGAAAATGGTCTATGCTCTGTCACAGCACGGCTAATCATCTGTCGGTTCTCAATTAGGCTGGAATAGAATCCCTTGATTCTTTTGCGTCTGTCACTAATGCCCAGCCTTCAGGAGTTTGAAGCTCGTCATAATCATTCAATACCGGAATCCTACTCAGAATATCACAGACAAGGTTAGACTTTCCAAATTCCCAGAATCCTACTTGGAATACCACAGACAAGGTTAGACTTTCCGGATTCCCATGAATGCCGCCATCTATCTAGCTTATACCACAAAGATTCTGTTGGGGAATCTAAGAGATATGCGCCCGGCCTAAGGTAGAACGGAAGTGGTTGTCAGTCACGCGCGTTCATAGGTGAGAATGATGATGAGTGTCACGGATCATCACATTCATCAAGTTGAAGTGCAACGTATATCTTGGAATAAGAATAAAAGAGAATTGAATAGAAAATAATAGTAATTGTATTGAAACTTGAGGTACAGTAGAGCTCCACACCCTTAATCTATGGTGTGTAGAAACTCCACTGTTGAAAATACATAAGTGAGAGGTCCAGGCATGGCCGAATGGCCAGCCACCATGATCTGAGAACTAATCGTCCCAAGATGTCTCCAGATGTCTCAAGATGTCTCAAGATGTCTAATACACTAGTAAAAAGTTCTATTTATAATAAACTAGCTACTAGGGTTTACAGGAGTAAGTAATTGATGCATAAATCCACTTCCGGGGCCCACTTGGTGTGTGTTTGGACTGAGCTTGATCTATCCACGAGCTGAGGCTTCTTTTGGAGTTGAACGCCGAGTTATAGCGTGTTTCTGGCGTTCAACTCCGGGTCGTGACGTGTTTCTGGCGTTTGACTCCAGACAACAGCATGTACTTGGCGTTGAGTGCCACTTTACGTCGTCAATTCCCGAATAAAGTATGGACTATTATATATTGCTGGAAAGCTCTGGATGTCTACTTTCCAACGCCGTTGAGAGCGCGCCATTTGGAGTTCCGTGGCTCCAGAAAATCCATTTTGAGTGCAGGGAGATCAGATTCCAACAACATCAGCAGTCCTTTTGTCAGCCTTTTTTAGAGTTTTGCTCAAGTCCCTCAATTTCAGCCAGAAATTACCTGAAATTACAGAAAAATACACAAACTCATAGTAAAGTCCAGAAATGTGAATTTAACATAAAAACTAATGAAAACATCCCTAAAAGTAGCTTGAACTTACTAAAAACTACCTAAAAACAATGCCAAAACGCGTATAAATTATCCGCTCATCACAACACCAAACTTAAATTGTTGCTTGTCCCCAAGCAACTGAAAATCAAATAGGATAAAAAGAAGAGAATATACTATAAATTCCAAAATATCAATGAATATTAATTCTAATTAGATGAGTGGGACTTGTAGCTTTTTGCTTCTGAACCGTTTTGACATCTCACTTTTTCCTTTGAAGTTTAGAATGATTGGCATCTCTAAGAACTTTTAGAATTTCAGATAGTGTTATTGATTCTCCTAGTTAAGTATTTTGATAATAGTGTTATTGATTCTCCTAGTTAAGTATTTTGATTCTTGAACACAGCTACTTTTATGAGTCTTGGCCGTGGCCCTAAGCACTTTGTTTTCCAGTATTACCACCGGATACATAAATGCCACAGACACATGACTGGGTGAACCTTTTCAGATTGTGACTCAGGTTTGCTAGAGTCCCCAGTTAGAGGTGTCCAGAGCTCTTAATGCACACTCTTTTGCTTTGGATCACGACTTTAACCACTCAGTCTCAAGCTTTTCACTTGGACCTGCATGACACAAGCACATGGTTAGGGACAGCTTGATTTAGCCGCTTAGGCCTGGATTTTATTTCCTTGGGCCCTCCTATCCATTGATGCTCAAAGCCTTGGATCCTTTTTACCCTTGCCTTTTGGTTTTAAGGGCTATTGGCTTTTTCTGCTTGCTTTTTCTTTTTCTTTCTATTTTTTTTCGCCAGCTTTTTACTTTTCACTGCTTTTTCTTGCTTCAAGAACCAATTTTCATGATTTTTCAGATTGTCAATAACATTTCTCTTTGTTCATCATTCTTTCAAGAGTCAACAGTTTTAACATTCATAAACAACAAGATCAAAAATATGCACTGTTCAAGCATTCATTCAGAGAACAGAAAGTATTGTCACCACATCAATATAATTGAACTAAATTCAAGGATAAATTCAAAATTCATGTACTTCTTGTTCTTTTGATTAAAAACATTTTTCATTTAAGAGAGGTGAAGGATTAATGGAATTATTCATAACTTTAAGACATAGTTACTAAACACTAATGATCATGAAGTAGAGACACAAAATATAAATGAACACAACATAAAAACCGAAAAGCAGAAAGAAATAAGAACAAGGAATGAATCCACCTTATGGCGTCTTCTTCTTGAAGGACCAACAATGTCCTTAAGCTCTTCTATGTCCCTTCCTTGCCTTTGTTGCTCCTCCCTCATTGCTCTTTGATCTTCTCTTATTTCATGGAGAATGATGGAGTGCTCATGATGTTCCACCCTTAATTGTTCAACATTGTAGCTCAAATCTTCTAAGGAAGTGTTGAGTTGTTCCCAATAGTTGTTGGGAGGAAAGTGCATCCCTTGAGGCATCTCAGGGATTTCTTGATGATGAGCTTCCTCATGCATCTCTTGAGATCCGTGGAGGGTCTCTCTTGCTTGCTCCATCCTCTTCTTGGTGATGGACTTATCCTCCTCAATGGAGATGTCTCCTTCTATGATAACTCCAGCTGAGTAACATAGATGGCAAATAAGGTGAGGAAAAGCTAGCCTTGCCATGGTGGAGGGCTTTTCGGCTATTTTGTAGATTTCATTGGAGATGACTTCATGAACTTCTACTTTCTCCCCAATCATGATGCTATGAATCATGATGGCCCGATCCACAGTAACTTCAGATCGGTTGCTAGTGGGAATGATGGAGCGTTGAATGAACTCCAACCATCCTCTAGCCACAGGCTTGAGGTCCAGTCTTTTTAGTTGAACTGGCTTGCCTTTGGAGTCTCTTTTCCATTGAGCTCCTTCCACACATATGTCCATTAGGACTTGGTCCAACCTTTGATTAAAGTTGACCCTTCTAGTGTAGGGGCGTACATCTCCTTGCATCATGGGCAAGTGGAACGCCAACCTCACATTCTCCGGACTAAAATCTAAGTATTTCCCCCGAACCATTGTGAGATAATTCTTTGGACTCGGGTCCATACTTTGATCTTGGTTCCTAGTGATCCATGCATTGGCATAGAACTCTTGAACCATTAAGATTCTGACTTGTTGCATGGGGTTGGTTAGGACTTCCCAACCTCTCCTTCGGATCTCATGTCGGATCTCCGGATACTCATTTTTCTTGAGCTTGAAAGGGACCTCAGGGATCACCTTCTTCTTTGCCACAACATCATAGAAGTGGTCTTGATGGCTTTTGGAGATGAATCTTTCCATCTCCCATGACTCGGAGGTGGAAGCTTTTGTCTTCCCTTTTCCTTTTCTAGAGGATTCTCCGGCCTTAGGTGCCATTGATGGTAATGGAAAAATAAAAAGCTTATGCTTTTACCACACTAAACTTAAAATATTACTCGCCCTCGAGCAAAAGAAGAAAGAAGAGAAGAAAAAGAAGAAGAAAATATGGAGGAGAAGGGGGAGTGTAGGTTTCGACCAAGGTATAGAAGAGGGGGTTGTGTCGTGTGAAAATGAAGTAGAATGGAAGGGTATATATAGGGAGGGGAGAGGGTGTAGTTTCGGTCATTTAGGGTGGGTTTGGGTGGGAAAGTGGTTTTCAATTTTGAAGGTAGGTGGGGTTTATAGGGAAGAGTGGATGGATGTGAGTGGTGAAGGGGGTAATTAGGAAGAGAGATTGAAGTTGTTGGGAAGTGTGATATGGGGAAGAGTGTTATAGGATTAGGAGGTAAGGTGGGAATATGTTAGGTGGGGATCCTGTGGGGTCCACAGATCCTGAGGTGATCCTGTGGGGTCCACAGATCTTGAGGTGTCAAGGAATTACATCCCTGCACCAAATAGGCATGCAAAATGCCTTTGCATACCATTCTGGCATTTAAACGCCGAGGTGATGCACGTTCTGGGCGTTCAACGCTCATGGGTAGCATGTTCCAGGCGTTGAACGCCAGTTCCATGCTTGTTACTGGTGTTCAACGCCAGCTTTTCTCAAGGCATATTCCTGGCGTTCAAATGCTAGAATGTTGCTTGTTTCTGGCGTTCAGCGCCAGATTCATGCTCTGTTCTGGCGTTGAACACCAGCCAGATGCTCCTTACTGGCGTTGAACGCCAGTCTGTCCTCCCTCCAGGGTGTGATTTTTCTTCTGCTGTTTTTGATTCTGTTTTTAATTTTTATATTTTTTTCGTGACTCCACATGATCATGTACCAAATAAAACACAAAATAACAATAAAATAAATTAAAATAAAAATTAGACAAATAAAATTGGGTTGCCTCCCAACAAGCGCTTCTTTAATGTCAATAGCTTGACAGTGGGCTCTCATGGAGCCACAAGGTGATCAGGTCAATGTTGTATAGTCCCAACACCAAACTTAGAGTTTGGATATGGGGTCTTAACACCAAACTTAGTGTTTGGTTGTGGCCTCCCAACACCAAACTTAGAGTTTGACTATGGGGGCTCTTCTTGACTCTGAACTGAGAGAAGCTTTTCATGCTTACTCTATTTTGTCACAGAGGGATGGCCATGTGCCTTAAACACAAGGTAGTCCCTATTCAATTGAAGGACTAATTCACCTCTGTTGACATCTATCACAGCTCCTGCTATGGCTAGGAAAGGTCTTCCAAGGATGATGCACTCATCCACTTCCTTCCTAGTGTCTAAGATTATGAAATCAGCAGGGATGTAAAGGCCTTCAACCTTTACTAACACGTCCTCTACTATTCCATAAGCTTGTCTCAATGACTTGTCTGCCAATTATAATGAGAACAAGGCAGGTTATACCTCAATGATCCCCAGCTTCTCCATTACAGAGAGTGGCATAAGATTTATCCCTGACCCCAGATCACATAGAGCTTTTTCAAAGGTCATGGTGCCTATGGTACAAGGTATTAAGAACTTGCCAGGATCTTGTCTCTTTTGAGGTAAAATTTGCTGAATCCAAGTATCTAGTTCATTAATGAGCAAGGGAGGTTCACTTTCCCAAGTCTCATTACCAAACAACTTGGCATTCAGATTCATGATAGCTCCTAAATATTGAGCAACTTGCTCTCCAGTCACATCTTCATCCTCTTCAGAGGAGGAATAGTCTTTAGAGCTCATGAATGGCAGAAGGAGATTTAATGGAATCTCTATGGTCTCTATATGAGCCTCAGATTCCTTTGGATCCTTAATAGGAAACTCCTTCTTGCTTGAGAGACGTCCCAGGAGGTCTTCCTCACTAGGATTTTCGTCCTTCTCCTCCCTTGTGCATTCGGCCATATTAATCACATCAATGGCCTTGTACTCTCCTTTTGGATTCTCTTCTGTATTGCTTGGGAGAATACTGGGAGGAGTTTCAATGACTTTCTTACTCAGCTGGCCCACTTGTGCCTCCAGATTTCTGATGGAGGATCTTGTTTCACTCATGAAACTGAAAGTGACCTTTGACAGATCAGAGACTAAGTTTGCTAAATTAGAGGGGCTCTGTTCAGAATTCTCTGTCTGTTGCTGAGAAGATGATGGAAAAGGCTTGTTATTACTGAGCCTATTTCTTCCACCATTATTAAAGTCTTGTTGAGGCTTTTGTTGATCCTTCCATGAGAAATTTGGGTGATTTCTCCATGATGAGTTATAGGTGTTTCCATAAGGTTCACCCATGTAATTAACCTCTGCCATTGCAGGGTTCTCAAGATCATAAGCTTCTTCTGAAGCTGCCTCTTTAGTACTGTTGGATGCATTTTGCCATCCATTCAGACTTTGAGAAATCATGTTAACTTGCTGAGTCAACACTTTGTTCTGAGCCAATATGGCATTCAGAGCATCAATTTCAAGAACTCCCTTCCTCTGAGGTGTCCTATTATTCACGAAATTCCTCTCAGAAGTGTACATGAATTGGTTATTTACAACCATGTCAATAAGTTCTTGAGCCTCTTCAGGCGTTTTCTTTAGGTGAATAGATCTACCTGCAGAATGGTCCAATGACATTTTCAAAAACTCAGATAGACCATAATAGAATATATCTAATATGGTCCATTCTGAAAACATGTCAGATGGACACCTTTTGGTCAACTGGTTGTATCTTTCCCAAGCTTCATAGAGGGATTCACCATCTTTTTGTTTGAAGGTCTGAACATCCACTCTAAGCTTGCTCAGCTTTTGAGGACGAAAGAATTTATCCAAGAAAGCCGTGACCAGCTTCTCCCAAGAGTCCAGGCTATCTTTAGGTTGTGAGTCCAACCAGATTCTAGCTCTGTCTCTTACAGTAAAAGGGAAAAGCATGAGCCTGTAGACTTCAGGATCTGCTCCATTCGTCTTAACAGTCTCACAGATCTGCAAGAACTCAGTTAAAAACTGATAAGGATCTTCAAATGGAAGTCCATAAAACTTGCAGTTTTGTTGCATTAAGGCAACTAGCTGAGGTTTCAACTCAAAATTATTTGCTCCAATGGCAGGAATGGAGATGCTTCTTCCATCAAATTTGGACGTGGGTTTGGTAAAGTCACCAAGCATCCTCCTTGCATTATCATTATTGGGTTCGGCTGCCATCTCCTTCTCTTGTTCGAGAATTTCTGAAAGGTTACTTCTGGATTGTTGTAATTTAGCTTCTCTTAGTTTTCTCTTCAGAGTCCTTTCAGGTTCAGGATCAGCTTCAACAAGAGTGCTTTTGTCCTTATTCTTGCTCATATGAGAGAGAAGAAAACAAGAAAAGAAGAGGAATCCTCTATGTCACAGTATAGAGATTCATTTATGTTAGTAGAAGAAGAAAGGGGAGGAGAGTGAAGAAGAATGGGTTCGGATATTTAGATGAAGAGAGGTGAAGAGAAGTGTTAGTAAATAATTAATTAAATAGAATAAGAAAAGAGAGGGAGAATTAGAAAATAATTTTAAAAAGGTGTTAGTAATTTTCGAAAATTAGAGATAAGATAAGATTAAAATTAAAATTTAAAACAAAAAGAATTTTTGAAAAAGAGATGAGATATTTTCGAAATTAGGGAGGGAGAAGTAGTTAGTTGGCTTTGAAAAAGATAAGAAACAAACAAAAAGTTAGTTGGTTGATTGAAAAAGATTTGAAGTTTTTTAATTTTAAAAAGATAAGAAGATAGGAAGATAGAAAAGATATTTTAAAATCAAATTTTGAAAAAAAGATAAAATTTTGAAAAAGATAAGATAAAAAGATAAGATTTGTAAGAAAAAGGCATTTTGAAAAAGATTTAATTTTTAAAATGACTTAACTAACAAGAAACTACAAGATAAGATTCTAGAATTTAAAGATTGAACCTTTCTTAACAAGAAAGTAACAAACTTCAAATTTTTGAACCAATCACATTAATTGTTAGCATATTTTTGAAAATATGATATAAAAATAAGAAAAAGATTTTGAAGATAATTTGAAAAAGAATTTAAAAAGATAAGATTTTTTAAAATTGAAATTTTGACTTGACTTGTAAGAAACAACTAATTTTAAAAATTTTTGACCAAGTCAACCCAAAATTTCAAAAATTTGGAGAGAAAAAAGGAAAAGATATATTTTTGATTTTTTTTCAATTTTTAATTATGAGAGAGAAAAACACAAACATGACCCAAAACTTAAAAATTTTGGATCAAAACACATGATGCATGCAAGAGCACTATGAATGTCAAGATGAACACCAAGAACACTTTGAAGATTATGATGAACATCAAGAACATATTTTTGAAAAATTTTTTGATGCAAAGAAAACATGCAAGACACCAAACTTAGAAATCTTTAATGCATAGACTCTTAACAAATGAAAAATGCACATGAAAAACAACAAACAACACAAAACAAGAAATCATCAAGATCAAACAAGAAGACTTGTCAAGAACAACTTGAAGATCATGAAGAATACTATGAATGCATGGAATTTTCGAAAAATGCAAGAAAAATTTTTAAAGCATGCAATTGACACCAAACTTAAAACCATGCTATTTTTAGTGGATAAATGGGAGAAGATTTGACAAAACCCTCTAAATTCAACACAAGATAAACCCACGGCAATAGAGGTTCTGTGGTGGAGAGGGATGGAGAAATTGAACGTTGGAGAGGGAGAAGCTATGCGAATGGCTAGGGCTTCCATGTAGATGGGGTTATTTAGTTTGAATCCACGCGTACGCGTCTACGTGGGTTGCAAAAAGATGATGGGCGTGGAAGCATCATGTACGCTTAAGCGTGGAAGGGGAATGTGCGCATGGACGCGTACGCGTATGGTGCGCGTCCGCGTGGGCAAGAGCTTGCGCGAAAAGCACAACTCATGCACCAAGTTAGCGTAACTCTCGGGTTAGATATATGGGACATGTGTTAATGCATCGATGCGTACGTGTAACGTACACGTACGCGTGAATGCGACTTGTGCCACACGCCTAGTGTTCACCCCATACCCGTACAATTCTCGGGTCAAATGTATGGATCTGCGCCCACCTATCAACGCGTACGCTTGATGTACCTGTATGCATGCCATTTTTTTTTCAAAATACTAAAAAGAACTTAAACTCCTCCTAACACTACCTACAACCCAAGATCAACCACAATTGCAAAATTTGACAAAAAAATCTTTGTGGTTTCGAAACTTTTTTTTTCAAATACTAAATAAGCATAGCTTTCATTTCAAGCAACTAACAACCAACTTAGTAAAACAAGACTATATGAAGAGAAAAACTACCTATATTGGCAACTCAAATCACTTATTAATTAAATCTACAAGAGAGTGGAAAGAGTTTACCATGGTGGGGTGTCTCCCACCTAGAACTTTTAGTTTAAGTCCTTAATTTGGACATTTTAGAGGCTCTTTGTCATGGTGGCTTATGATTGTACTCGTCCTTGAATCTCCAAGGATCCTTGCTCCTCAAATGGTTGACAGAAATTCCAACCGTCTTCACCAAGCTTGGGTGTAATTCTACCCAAGATATGAGCTCCTAAAGTTGGTCTTTATCTTGTGATCTGGGATCCCATATCTTATTTTCACACCCGTCTTCAAATTGATCATCATAATTCTACCATCCGGGTGGTGGACATATAGAATTCTCTTTATAACACCAAAATCTCCTTCTAGACCCACTTAAACTTGCCTTCATCCAACCATTGTGCTTACGCCTTGAAAGTGCAACCTTGATGAGCTCAATATCAAGTTTCCAACCATGACATAACTCCCTTTTACTCTTGACTCCACAAAGAACTCTAAGTCGACTATCCATTTCAATCAAACCATATTCAAGGAAAATAATGAAGCTTAGGGTAAAGAATTTTACCCACTTGAATGATAGAATGGATGGTGATTTAGGAAGGGGAACCTCCCCACACTTAGACAATGTGAGGTCTACTCCCTTATGCTCTTCCTTAGTTATTTCCACCTCTTGACAACTTTCTTCAATTCTCCTTTCTTGTTGACTTCTTCCATATCCTCTTCATCATCAATCAAGTCAAACTTTGGAGGTTGTGTGAAATCTACTTCAACATCAGCTTCACATTCATTAGAAGAGTCTTCAACAAGGTCATCAATATTGCTTGATGTAAAGTTGTCTTCAATAATTTCAACTTCAAATTCCATGGGAAGGGGTTCTATTATGGATAAGAATTCATTAATGATCAAATCCATCTCTTGATCAACCTCTTCAAAGTCTCAGACTATGATATGCCTTGGAAGTTGTACACCCTCCTCAACACCAATATTAAGCTTCTTGGAGGGAGGTTCATGAGATTCCCATGGTGGTTCCGCATTTCCTAAGTCTTCAACTACTTCTTCCTCTTCTTCAATAATCATGGCTTCCTCCAATTGTTCCAATACGAAAGCTAACTCCTCATTCTCTACCGGATTTTTTAATCTATCCTTCATTCTTTGCTCTTCTTTTGATCTTTCACAATTGGCGATGGGATTGCCTTGAGTGCATAAGTAGCGGAAGATTGAAGCGTCCACTACCTTGGTCATAGTAGCTACAAATTCTAGTATATCTCTTTTCATCTCTTCTTGCCTTTGAAGGTACATAGTGAGAAAGTCATTCATTGGGATTTGGGGTGGATAAGAGGGTTCGTTATTTTGGAGAAAGGGTTCATAATAGGAAGGTGGTTCTTCTTGAGGGAAATATAGCTGTGAGGTGTATTGAGGTGGTTCTTGGTAGTAATCATGATGAGATTGTGGTGGCTCTATAGATTTTTGCTCATAATGGTCACAAGGATGAGGTAAAAGTGGTTGGTCATATGATGGATAAGGGTCATAGGGAGGTTGTTGGTAAAAAGGGGCTTGTAGTATGGTTGAGGATGAGGTTCATAAGCATATGATGGTGGTTGTTGATAGTCACAAGGGGATTCACCATAGCCATTAAATTGACATGTATTAGGTTGGAAATTATACCTATAAGTAACTGAAGGTTGTTGCCAAGAGGAGTGATCAATTCCTTAAGGCTCCTTCCATCTTGGATCGTTCCATCCTTGATGCATGTTGTCATTAAGGTTCACATTTCCTACAACACAATTTGAACTAAGCTCATAGCCAAAGGGGTGAGAATTCATAATGAAATAAAAAACCAAACTAACAAAGTCCTAAAGCTAATAAAACTAGCAAACAAATAAAAGACAAACGTATTCACAATATTCACATATATACAATAACCAACAACAAGGCACACAATTGCAAAGTCCCCGGCAACGGCGCAATTTGATGATTGGATTTTTGTGTGGTAAAGAATTTCACAAATGAAACCTCGTTGAAAGTATAGCTTCTAAACCAACAAGAATCCTTTCATACAAACATTTGGTTGTCACAAGTAACGAACCCCTATAAAAATAAACCGAAGTATTCAAACCTCGGGTCGTCTCTCAAAGGAATTACAGGGTAGTGTTCTTGTTATTGGTTATGGACATGTATATTTTGGGGTTTTGGATGAGAAGAAAGAAAAGTAAATTGTAATGAAGATCAAATGATAAAAAGGTCTTGGCAAGGTTTGGTGGTCAAGGATCTCTATCCTTATTACTAACCACAATATGATAATTGCAATGATCAATCCCATTAAATCATCCTCTAACAAGTAATATGAATTAACAACAATCAAAGAGATCACAATTAATATGAATTACCTCGAATTGCATTAAAAAAATGAAAGGGACAAGAGTAGATCAACAACAAAATATAGACACAAAATAGAGGAAATTACAACAAGAGAATAGAAGAACAAGATGTAGCAACAAAGGATTGAAAGGTAGAAGTAGATGAAAGCAATAATTAAAACTTAGAGCTAAGAAGTTCTAATCTAAACCTAATCCTAATCCTAATTCTAGAGAGAAGAGAGATCTTCTCTCTCTAGAAACTAACTCTAAAACTAGATCTCAAGTCTTTGTATGAATCCTAATGATCCAAGTTGTGAATGATGCCTTCCCCTTCAATCCTTGGCTCTTTTAACCTTTTCCCCGCCAAAATTCAGCTCCAAAATTGGGCGAGAAGCACTTAAGAAATCACCAGGCATGATTTCACTAAAGAGGTCACGTGCGGACATCGACGCGTACGCGTACAGCACGCGTGCGCGTCCCTGGAGATTTTACAATCCACGCGTGCGTGTTTGTTGCGCGTGCGCGTGGATGAGTGCATTCCAAATCTTTGGCTTTCCATGATTTCTCCACTTTGCATGCTTTTCTCTTCACTCCTTTGATCTATTCCTGGCCCTTTTCAACCTGAAATCACTTAACAAACAAATCAAGGCATCTAGTGGAATCAAAGGTGAATTAAAATTAGTAATTAAAGGCCTAAAAAGCATGTTTTCACACTCAAGCACAAATTAAGAGAGAATCATAAAACCATGCTGTTTCATTGAACAAATGTGAGAAAAAGTTGATAAAATACTCTAAATTCAACACAAGATAAATCCTAAAAACGGAGTTTATCAACAGGGCTGTGCGTACGCACAGGTTGTAAATTCTCCTTGGGTATGTGCACGCACAAGCTGTGCTACCACTGTCAACAGGAAGCCTTCCCCTACGTGTGTGTACGCACAGGTCTGTGCGTGCACACAGGTTTGAGTCGCAGGGGTGTGTGATGAGCGGATAATTTATACGCTTTTTGGCATTGTTTTTAGGTATTTTTAGTAGGATCTACCTAATTTTTAGTATATTTTTATTAGTTTTTTAAGCAAAATTCACATTTATGGACTTTACTATGAGTTTGTGTGTTTTTCTGTGATTTCAAGTATTTTCTGGCTGAAATTGAGGGACCTGAGCAAAAATCTGATTCAGAGGCTGAAAAAGGACTACTGACGTTGTTGGATTCTGACCTTCCTGCACTCGAAATGGATTTTTTGGAGCTACAAAAACCCAAATGGTGCGCTCTTAATTGCGTTGGAAAGTAGACATCCTAGGCTTTCCAACAATATATAATAGTTTATACTTTGCTTGAGTTTTGATGATGCAAACTGGCGTTCAAACGCCAACTCCTTGCCCTATTCTGGCGTTAAACGCCAGAAACAGGATAGAAGCTGTAGTTAAACACCCAAACTGTCATAAAAACTGGAGTTTAACTCCAAGAAAAGTCTCTACACATAAAAGCTTCAATGCTCAGCCCAAGCACACGCTAAATGGGCCCGGAAGTAGATTTCTGCATCATTTACTTATTTTTGTAAACCCTAGTAACTAGTCTAGTATAAATAGGACCTTCAACTTTTGTATTGACATCTTTAGATCATTTTTAAGACTACCTACGGATCACTTTTGATCTCTTGGTCATGATTTGGGGGCTGGCCATTTGGCCATGCCTGGACCTTCATCACTTATGTATTTTCAACGGTGGAGCTTCTACACACCATAGAATAAGGTATGGAGCTCTGCTGTTCCTCGAGTATTAATGCAAAGTACCATTGTTCTTCTATTCAATTCACGCTTATTCTGATTCTAAGATATTCATTCACAATTAGAACATGATTGATGAGCGGATAATTTATACGCTTTTTGGCATTGTTTTTAGTTTGTTTTTAGTATGTTTTAGTTAGTTTTTAGTATATTTTTATTAGTTTTTAGTTAAAATTCACTTTTCTGGACTTTACTATGAGTTTGTGTGTTTTTCTGTGATTTCAAGTATTTTCTGGCTGAAATTGAGGCACTTGAGCAAAAATCTGATTCAGAGACTAAAAAGGACTGCAGATGCTGTTGGATTCTGACCTCCCTGCACTCGATGTGGATTTTCTGGAGCTACAGAAGCCCAATTGGCGCGCTCTCAACGGCGTTGGAAAGTCGACATTCTGGGCTTTCCAGCAATATATAATAGTTCATACTTTGCCCGAGATTTGATGGCCCAAACCGGCGTTCCAAATCAGCTCAAAACTGCCCGGCGTTAAACGCCGGAACTGGCACAAGAATGGGAGTTAAACGCCCAAACTGGCACAAAAGTTGGCGTTTAACTCCAAGAAGAGTCTCTACACGAAAATGCTTCAATGCTCAGCCTAAACACACACCAAGTGGGCCCGGAAATGGATTTTTATGTAATTTACTCATCTTTGTAAACCCTAGGCTACTAGTTCTCTACAAATAGGACCTTTTACTATTGTATTTTCATCTTTTGATCACTTTAGATCTTAGATCAGATCTTGGTTCTTCTGGTTCCCTCTCTGGGGCCGAAGCCAATGATCACTTTTGTTCTCATGTATTTTCAACGGTGGAGTTTCTACACACCATAGATTAAGGTGTGGAGCTCTGCTGTACCTCCAGTATTAATGCAATTACTATTGTTCTTCTATTCAATTCGGCTTGTTCTTGTTCTAAGATATTCATTTGCACCCAAGAATATGATGAATGTGATGATTATGTGACACTCATCATCATTCTCACTTATGAACGAGTGCCTGACAACCACTTCTGTTCTACAAGCAAACAAGGCTTGAATGTTTATCTCTTGGATCCCTTAATTGGAATCTTCGTGGCATAAGCTAGAATTGATGGCGACATTCAAGAGAATCCGAAAGGTCTAAACCTTGTCTGTGGTATTCTGAGTAGGATTCAATGATTGAATGACTGTGACGAGCTTCAAACTCGCGATTGTGGGGCGTTAGTGACAGACGCAAAAGAATCACTGGATTCTATTCCGACATGATCGAGAACCGACAGCTGAATAGCCGTGCCGTGACAGGGTGCGTTGAAAATTTTCACCATCATCGATAACCATTTGATTTTTCCTGACTAAGATTTACAAGGTGACCATGGCTTGCTTCATACCAACAATCTCCGTAGGATCGACCCTTACTCGCGTAAGGTTTATTACTTGGACGACCCAGTACACTTGCTGGTTAGTTGTGCGAAGTTGTGATAAAGAGTTGAGATTACAATTGTGGGTACCATGTTGATGCGCCATTGATGATCACAATTTCGTGCACCATGTTTTTGGCGCCGTTGCCGGGGATTGTTTGAGTTTGGACAACTGACGATTCATCTTGTTGCTTAGATTAGGTATTTTTCAGAATTCTTAAGAATGAATCCTAAAGTTTCATAATGATCTGTTGAAGTCTGGCTGGCTGTGAAGCCATGTCTAATTTTATTGGACCGAGGTTTCAACTTATCATCACAAGAGCTTGTTGATTTCTATCAATCTTGCTGTTGGAGCAATGATCTGCTAAGGCTTGGCTGGCCATTGGCCATGTCTAGTGTTTTGGACCGGAGCTTTCTTTGAAAGCTTGGCTGGCTATGAAGCCATGTCTAATTCCTGGACCGGAGTCTTAGACTAGCATTGCAATGATTCCTGGGATTCTCATTAAGAATTTTGAATCCTTTATTTTACTTTTCCACATAGTTTTCGAAAAAAAAACCACAAAAAAATTACAAAATCATAAAAACCAAAAAAAAATTTATGTTTCTTATTGAGACACTAGTCTCATTTTAAGTTTGGTGTCAATTGCATGTTTCTATTCTTCTTGCATTTTTCGAATTCATGCATGTGTCTTCATTAATCTTCAAGTTGTTCTTGATGATTTCCTTGTTTTGACCTTTAAATTCTCTTGTCTTGAGTATTTTGTTAGTGTCAGTAGTATACAAACTGCTAAGTTTGGTGTCTTGCATGCATTGTTATTTGATTTCAGTTGGATTTTGATTATTCCTCATTATTAAAAATCCAAAAATATTTTTTATTTGTGTCTTTTCAAGTCAATAATACAGAGAATTGAAGATTCAGAACATACAGCAGAGGAATTACACAGAAAAAGCTGGGCGTTCAAAACGCCCAGTGAGGAAGACAAACTGGCGTTTAAACGCCAGCCAGGGTGCCTGGCTGGGCGTTTAATGCCCAAAAGGGTAGTGCTTTGGGCGTTAAACACCAGAATGTGCACCATTCTGGGCGTTTAACGCCAGGATGGCACAAGAGGGAAGATTCTGTTTTCAATTCAAATTTTTTTCAAGTTTTCAACATTTTTCAAAATCAAATATTTTTCGAATCAAATCATTTCAATCAAATCTTTTTCAAAATCAATTTCTTCCCATTTTCAAAAATATTTGCTATCAATTAATGATTTGATTTAACATTTCAAGTATGTTGCCTTTTCTGTTGAGAAAGGTTTAATGTTTAAATCATATCTTTCCTTGTTAGCCAAGTCTTTAATTTTCAAAATCAAATCTTTTTAAATTGTTTTTCAAATCATATCTTCTCAATCACATCTTTTTAAAACCATAACTTTTCAATCATATCTTTTTAATAACATCTTTTTCAAAATAGTTTTCAATCATATCTTTTTACTTTTTAATTTCAAAATCTTTTTCAAAAATCACTTGATTTCTTTTCCACCCTTGGTTTTCGAAAATCAATTAGTGTTTTTCAAAATGTTTTTAAATCTTTTACTTAAATTTCAAAAATTTATTCCCCTCTTCCCACATCCTTCTATTTATGTACTAACACTATTCCTTAATGCACAATTCGAACTCCATCTTTCTTGATAAGTTCGAATTTTCTACCTCTTCCTTCCATTTTTCTTTTCCTCTGACACCTCAAGGAATCTCTATACTGTGACATAGAGGATTCCATATTTTCTTGTTCTCTTCTCTTTAATATGAGCAGGAGCAAAGACAAAAGCATTCTTGTTGAGGCTGACCCTGAACCGGAAAGGACCTTGAAGCGAAAACTAAGAGAAGCTAAGGCACAATTCTCTGTAGAGGACCTAACAGAAATCTTCAAAGAAGAAGAAGACATGGCAGCCGAAAACAACAACAATGCCAACAATGCAAGGAAGGTGCTGGGTGACTTTACTGCACCTACTCCCGACTTCTATGGGAGAAGCATCTCTATCCCTGCCATTGGAGCAAACAACTTTGAGCTTAAGCCTCAATTAGTTTCTCTAATGCAACAGAATTGCAAGTTCCATGGACTTCCATTGGAAGATCCTCATCAGTTTTTAGCTTAATTCTTGCAAATTTATGACACTGTCAAGACTAATGGGGTTGACCCTGAGGTCTACAGACTTATGCTATTCCCTTTTGCTGTAAGAGACAGAGCTAGGACATGGTTGGACTCACAACCTAAAGAAAGCCTGAACTCTTGGGAAAAGCTAGTCAATGCCTTCTTGGCAAAGTTCTTTCCACCTCAAAAATTGAGTAAGCTTAGAGTGGAAGTCCAAACCTTCAGACAGAAGGAAGGAGAATCCCTCTATGAAGCTTGGGAAAGATACAAACAATTAATCAAAAAGTGTCCCTCTGACATGCTTTCTGAATGGAGCATCATAGGTATTTTCTATGATGGTTTGTCTGAACTGTCCAAGATGTCTTTGGATAGCTCTGCTGGAGGATCTCTTCATCTGAAGAAGACGCCTACAGAAGCTCAAGAACTAATTGAAATGGTTGCAAATAACCAATTCATGAACACTTCTGAAAGGAATCCTGTGAACAATGGGACTAATCAGAAGAAATGAGTTCCTGAGATTGATACTCTGAATGCCATACTGGCTCAAAACAAGATATTGACTCAGCAAGTCAATTTGATTTCTCAAAGTCTGTCTGGAATGCAAGCTACACCAGGCAGTACTAAGGATGCTTCATCTGAAGAAGAAGCTTATGATCCTGAGAACCCTTCAATGGAAGAGGTGAATTACATGGGAGAACCCTATGGAAACACCTATAATCCTTCATGGAGAAATCATCCAAATCTTTCATGGAAGGATCAACAGAGACCTCAACAAGGTTTCAACAATAATAATGGTGGAAGAAACAGGTTTAGCAATGGCAAGCCTTTTCCATCATCTTCTCAGCAACAAACAGAGAATTCTAAGCAGAACCACTCTGACTTAGCAACCATGGTCTCTGATCTAATCAAAACCACTCAAAGTTTCATGACTGAAACAAGGTCCTCCATTAGAAATTTGGAGGCACAAGTGGGTCAGCTGAGCAAGAAAATTACTAAACTCCCTCCTAGTACTCTTCCAAGCAATACAGAAAAGAATCCAAAAGAAGAGTGCAAGGCCATCAACATGGCCGAATTTGGAGAGGAGGGAGAGGCAGTGAACGCCACTGAGGAAGACCTCAATGGACGTCCACTGGCCTCCAATGAGTTCCCTAATGAGGAACCATGGGAATCTGAGGCTCCCACTGAGACCATAGAGATTCCATTGGATTTACTTCTGCCATTCATGAGCTCTGATGAGTATTCTTCCTCTGAAGAGGATGAGTATGTCACTGAAGAGCAAGTTGCTAAATACCTTGGAGCAATCATGAAGCTAAATGACAAGTTATTTGGTAATGAGACTTGGGAGGATGAACCCCCTTTGCTCACCAAAGAATTAGATGACTTGTCTAGGCAGAAACTACCTCAAAAGAGACAAGATCCTGGGAAGTTCTCAATACTTTGTACCATAGGCACCATGACCTTCAAGAGGGCTCTGTGTGACCTAGGGTCGAGCATAAACCTCATGCCTCTCTCTGTAATGGAGAAGTTAGGAATCTTTGAGGTGCAAGCTGCAAAAATCTCACTAGAGATGGCAGACAATTCAAGAAAACAAGCTTATGGACTTGTAGAGGATGTTCTGGTAAAAGTTGAAGACCATTACATCCCTGCTGATTTCATAGTCCTAGAGACTGGGAAGTGCATGGATGAATCCATCATCCTTGGCAGACCCTTCCTAGCCACAGCAAAGGCTGTGATTGATGTGGATAGAGGAGAATTGATCATTCAAGTGAATGAAGAATCCTTTGTGTTTAAGGCTCAAGGATATCCCTCTGTCACCATGGAGAGGAAGCATGAAGAGCTTCTCTCAAAACGGAGTCAAACAGAGCCCCCACAGTCAAACTCTAAGTTTGGTGTTGGGAGGCCACAACCAAATTCTAAGTTTGGTATTGAACCCTCGCATTCAAACTCTAAGTTTGGTGTTGGGAGGTTCCAACATTGCCCTGAGTATCTGTGAGGCTCCATGAGAGCCCTCTGTCAAGCTATTGACATTAAAGAAGTGCTTGTTGGGAGGCAACCCAATGTTATATTTTATCTATTTTCCTTTGTTATTTTATGTTTTCTGTAGGTTGATGATCATGAGAAGTCACAAAATCAGTTGAAAAAGCAAAAACAGAATGAAAAATAGAAAGAAAAACAGCACACCCTGGAGGAGAACTTGCTGGCGTTTACACGCCAGTGAAGCTAGCAAATAGGCGTTTAACGCCCAGTCTGGCACCATTCTGGGCGTTTAACGCCAGAAAGGGGCACCAGACTGGCGTTAAACGCCAGGAAAGGGCAAGAAGTTGGCGTTAAACGCCAGAAATGGGCACCAGCCCGGCGTTTAACGCCAGAATTGGCATAGAGAGCATTTTTGCTCGCCACTTGGTGCAGGGATGAATTTTCCTTGACACCTCAGGATCTGTGGACCCCACAGGATCCCCACCTACCCCACCACTCTCTCTTCTTCACCCATTCACCAATCACCTCAACACTTCTTCCCCAAAAACCCTTCACCTATCAAATCCGATCTTTCTCTTCACCACTCACATCCATCCTTCATAAAACCCCACCTACCTAACCATTCAAATTCAAACCACTTTCCCTCCCAAACCCACCCATACATGACCGAACCCTACCCCTCTCTCCACTCCTATATAAACCCATCTTTACTCCTTCATTTTCACACAACCTAAACACTACTTCTCCCCCTTTGGCCGAACCACAAAGCCATCTCCATCTCCTTCATTTCTTCTTCTTCTACTCTCTTCTTTCTTCTTTTGCTCGAGGACGAGCAAACCTTTTAAGTTTGGTGTGGTAAAAGCATTGCTTTTTGTTTTTCCATAACCATTTATGGCATCCAAGGCCGGAGAAACCTCTAGAAAGAGAAAAGGGAAGGCAAAAGCTTCCACCTCCGAGTCATGAGAGATGGAGAGATTCATCTCAAGGGTACATCAAGACCATTTTTATGAAGTTGTGGCCTTGAAGAACGTAATCCCCGAGGTCCCTTTTAAACTCAAAAAGAGTGAATATCCGGAGATCCGACATGAGATTCAAAAAAGAGGTTGGGAAGTTCTTACCAACCCCATTCAACAAGTCGGAATCTTAATGGTTCAAGAGTTCTATGCCAATGCATGGATCACCAAGAACCATGATCAAAGTGTGAACCCGGACCCAAAGAATTGGCTTACAATGGTTCAGGGGAAATACTTGGATTTTAGTCTGGAAAATGTAAGGTTGGCATTCAACTTGCCCATGATGTAAGGAGATGAACACCCTTACACTAGAAGGGTCAACTTTGATTAAAGGTTGGACCAAGTCCTCATAGACATCTGTGAAAAGGCCGCTCAATAGAAGAGAGATTCAAGAGGGAAGCCGGTTCAACTGAGAAGGCATGACCTCAAGCCCGTGGCTAGAGGATGGTTGGAGTTTATCCAACGCTCAATCATTCCCACTAGCAACCGGTCCGAAGTTACTATAGACCGGGCTATCATGATTCATAGCATCTTGATTGGAGAGGAAGTAGAAGTTCATGAGGTTATATCCCAAGAACTTTATAAGGTGGCAGACAAGTCCTCTACCTTGGCAAGGTTAGCCTTTCCTCATCTCATTTGTCACCTCTGTTATTCAGTTGGAGTTGACATAGAGGGAGACACCCTCATTGATGAGGACAAGCCCATCACTAAGAAAAGGATAGAGCAAACAAGAGACCCCTCTCATCATGAAATCCCTAAGATGCCTCAAGGGATGCACTTTCCTCCTCAAAACTATTGGGAGCAAATCAATACCTCCCTAGGAGAATTGAGTTCCAAAATGGGACAACTAAGGATGGAGCACCAAGAACATTCCATCCTCCTCCATGAAATTAGAGAAGATCAAAGAATCATGAGAGAGGAGCAACAAAGGCAAGGAAGAGACATTGAGGAGCTCAAGCACTCCATAAGATCTTCAAGAGGAAGAACAAGCCGCCATCACTAAGGTGGACCCGTTCTTTAATCTCCTTGTTCTTTATTTTTCTGTTTTTCGAAAAATCATGCTTATGTCTATTCATGTTTGTGTCTTATGATCAGTAATGTCTTAGTGTCTATGCCTTAAAGTTATGAATGTCCTATGAATCCATCACCTTTCTTGAATGAAAAATGTTCTTAATTGAAAAAGAGAAGAATTGCATGAATTTTAAATTTTATAACAGATTAATTACTTTGATGTGGTGGCAATACTTTAGATTTCTGAATGTATGCTTAAACAGTGCATATGTCTTTTGAATTTGTTGTTCATGAATGGTTGGCTCTTGAAAGAATGATGAAAAAGGAGACATGTTACTGAGGATCTGAAAAATCATAAAAATGATTCTTGAAGCAAGAAAAAGCAGTGAATACAAAAAAAAAGGGAAAGAAAAAAACGAAAAAAAAAGAGAGAAAAAAATAATAAAGTTGTGATCCAAAGCAAAAATAGTGTGCTTAAGAAACCTGGACACCTCTAATTGGGGACTCCAGCAAAACTGAGTCACAATCTGAAAAGGTTCACCCAGTTATGTGTCTGTGGCATGTATGTATCCGGTGGTAATACTGGATGACAGAGTGCTTTGGGCCACGGCCAAGACTCATAAAGTAGCTGTGTTCAATAATCATCATACTTAGCTAGGAGAATCAATAACACTATCTGGATTCTGAGTTCCTATAGAAGCCAATCATTCTGAATTTCAAAGGATAGAGTGAGATGCCAAAACTGTTCAGAGGCAAAAAGCTAAAAGCCCCGCTCATCTAATTAATACTGATCTTCATAGATGTTTTTCGAATTCATTGCATATTCTCTTCTCTTTATCTTATTTGATTTTTAGTTGCTTGGGGACAAGCAACAATTTAAGTTTGGTGTTGTGATGAGCGGATAATTTATACGCTTTTTGGCATTGTTTTTAGTATATTTTTAGTATGATTTAGTTAGTTTTTAGTATATTTTTTGTTAGTTTTTAAGCAAAATTCACATTTCTGGACTTTACTATGAGTTTGTGTGTTTTTCTGTGATTTCAGGTATTTTCTGGCTGAAATTGAGGGACCTGAATAAAAATCTTATTCAGAGGCTGACAAAGGACTGCTGATGCTGTTGGATTCTGACCTCATTGCACTCGAAATTGAATTTTAGGAGCTACAGGAGTTCAAATGGAAAGTAGACATCCAGGGCTTTCTAGAAATATATAATAGTCCATACTTTGCCCGAGTTTAGACGATGGAAACTGGCGTTTAATGCCAGCTTTCTACCCTATTCTGGCTTTAAACGCCAGAAACAAGTTGCAAAGCAGAGTTAAACGCCAGAAACAAGTTACAAACTGGTGTTTAACTCCAAGGAAGACCTCTACACGTGAAAGCTTCTACGCTCAGCCCAAGCACACACCAAGTGGGTTCGGAAGTGGATTTCTGCATCATTTACTCGTTTCTGTACCCCTGGTAACTAGTCTAGTATAAATAAGACTTTTTACTATTGTATTTTCATCTTTGGATTATCCTTAGATCATCTTAGGATGTCTTGGTTATCCTAGTTTCCTCTCTGGGGCCAGAACCAATGAACCCCTTTATCACTTATATATTTTCAACGGTGGAGTTTCTACACACCATAGATTAAGGGTGTGGAGCTCTGCTGTTCCTCGAGTATTAATGCAATTACTACTATTTTCTATTCCATTCATGCTTATTCTTATTCTAAGATATTCATTCGCACCATAGATTAAAGGTGATCCGTTACACTCATCACCATTCTCACTTATGAATGCGTGCCTGACAAACACTTCTGTTCTACCTGTGAAAGCTAGAGTGTGTATCTCTTGGATTCCTGGTCCACGATGCATGGTTGCCTCTCCTGACAGCAGAGCCTTCTATTCCGTGAGATCAGGGTCTTTGTGGTATAAGCTAGAATCCATTGGCAGCATTCTTGAGATCCAGAAAGTCTAAACCTTGTCTGTGGTATTCCGAGTAGGATCTGGGATGGGATGACTGTGACGAGCTTCAAACTCGCGACTGTAGGGCATGATGACAGACGCAAAAGGATAGTAAATCCTATTCCTACATGATCTAGAACCAACAGCTGATTAGCCATGCGGGAAACTGTAGAGGACCTTTTTCACTGAGAGGATGGGAAGTAGCCATTGACAACAGTGACGCCCTACATATAGCTTGCCATAGAAAGGAGTATGAAGGATTGGATGAAGGCAGTGGGAAAGCAGAGATTCAAGAGGAATAAAGCATCTCCATACACTTGTCTGAAATTCCCACCATTGATTTACATAAGTACCTCTATCTTTATTTTATGTTTTATTTATATTTTAATTATTAAAACTCCATAACCATTTGAATCCGCCAGACTAAGATTTACAAGGTGACCATAGCTTGCTTCAAGCCGACAATCTCCGTGGGATCGACCCTTACTCACGTAAGGTTTATTACTTGGATGACCCAGTACACTTGCTGGTTAGTTGTGCGAAGTTGTGAAGAAAGTGCTCAGATTATAAACGCGCATACCAAGTTGAGCGCCATTGTTAGAGATCACAATTTCGTGCACCAAGTTTTTGGCGCCGTTGCCAGGGATTGTTCGAGTTTGGACAACTGACGGTTCATCTTATTGCTCAGATTAGGTAATTTTCTTTTTGTTTTCAAAAAGTTTTCAAAAATCTTTTAAAATTTTTTCTTCCTTTTTGTTTTTTCTAAAAAAATAATTTTTGAAAAAAAATACAAACAAAAATTTATAAAATCATAAAATCAAAATTATTTTTGTGTTTCTTGTTTGAGTCTAGTGTAAATTTTTAAGTTTGGTGTCAATTGCATGTTTTTAAAAATTTGTGCATTTTTTGAAAAATTCATGCATTGCATTCTTCATAATCTTTAAGTTGTTATTGGTAAGTCTTCTTGTTTGATCTTCATATTTTCTTGTTTTGTGTCATTTGTTGTTTTTCATATGCATTTTGCATTCATAGTATCTAAATATTAAAAATTTCTAAGTTTGGTGTCTTGCATGTTTTTCTTCTCTTAAAATTTTTCAAAAATAAGTTCTTGATGTTCATCATGATCTTCAAAGTGTTCTTGGTGTTCATCTTGACATTCATAGTGTTCTTGCATGCATCATTGGTTTTGATCCAAAATTTTCATGTTTTGAGTCATATTTGTGTTTCTCTCTCTCCTCATTAAAAATTCAAAAATAAAAAAATATCTTTCCCTTATTTTTCTCATAAATTTCGAAATCTTTGGGTTGACTTAGTCAAAAAATTTTAAAATAAGTTTTTCTTGTTAGTCTAGTCAAGATTTCATTTTTAAAAATCTTATCTTTTCAAATCTTTTTCAAAATCAAATCTTTTTCAATTTTTTTCTTAATATTTTCAAACATTTTAAAAATTGTTTTTCAAAATCTTTTTCTTAATTTCATTTCAAATTTTCAAAAACTTTACTAACAACTAATGTGATTGATTCAATAATTTGAAGTTTGTTACTTTCTTGTTAAGAAAGGTTCAATCTTTAAATTCTAGAGTCATATCTTTTAGTTTCTTGTTAGTCAAGTAATCAATTTTAATTTTAAAAATCAAATCTTTCTAAATTTCTTTTTCAAATCTTTTTCAAAATAAATTTTAATCATATCTTTTCAAACATATCTTTTTCAAATCATATCTTTTTCAAAATCAATTTCAAAATCTTTTCTAACTTCCTATCTTTTCAAAATTAATTTTCAAATCTTTTTCAACTAACTAATTGATCTTTTTGTTTGTTTTACTATTTCTTATCTTTTTCAAAACCACCTAACTACTTTTCTCTCTCTAATTTTCAAAAATTCCTCACCCTTTTTCAAAATTCTTTTTAGTTAACTAATTGTTTCAAACTTTAATTCTAATTTTATTTCTTCTCTTAATTTTCGAATTTTAACTAATAATTAAAATAAAAACAAAAATATTTTTCTTCTCTTTTAGTTAATATTCAAATCCCCTCTTTCTCTCATCTTTCTCTATTTATTTGTTCATTTACTAACTCTTCTCTTCATCTCAAAATTCAAACCCTCTCCTCTCCTCTGTGTTCGAATTTTTCTCTTCACCGTCTTCTATTCTTTTCTTCTTCTACTCACATAAAGGAACCCTATAATGTGACATAGAGGATTCCTCTTCTTTTCTGTTCTCTTCTTTTTCATATGAGCAAAAGCAAGGACAAGGAAAATCTTGTTGAAGCGGATCCTAAACCTGAAAGGACCCTGAAGAAGAAGCTAAGAGAAGCTAAAGCACAACAATCCAGAGAAAACCTTATAGAGAATCTCGAAAAAGAAAGAGACATGGCCGAACCCAACAACAATGCAAAGAAGATGCTTGGTGACTTTACTGCACCAAATTCCAACTTACATGAAAAAAGCATCTCAATCCCTGCCATTGGAGTAAATAATTTTGAGCTAAAGCCTCAATTAGTTTCTCTGATGCAACAGAATTGCAAGTTTTATGGACTTCCATCAAAAGATCCTTTTCAGTTCTTAACTGAATTCTTGCAGATCTGTGATACTGTTAAGACCAATGGAGTTGATCCCGAGGTCTACAGGCTTATGCTTTTCTCTTTTGCTGTAAGAGACAGAGCTAGAGTATGGTTGGCTCTCAAACTAAAGATAGCCTGAACTCTTGGGATAAGCTGGTCACGGCTTTTTTAGCCAAGTTCGTTCCTCCTCAGAAGCTGAGTAAGCTTAGAGTGGATGTCCAAACCTTAAGACAGAAAGAAGGTGAATCCCTCTATGAAACTTGGGAGAGATATAAGCAACTGACCAAAAAGTGTCCTTCTGACATGCTTTCAGAATTGATCATCCTGGATATATTCTATGATGGTTTGTCTGAATTGTCTAAGATGTCATTGGACTATTCTGCAGGTGGATCTATTCAGCTGAAGAAAATGCCTGCAGAAGCTCAGGAACTCGTTAACATGGTTACAAATAACCAGTTCATGTACACTTCTGAAAGAAATCCTGTGAATAATGGGACGCCTTAGAAGAAGGGAGTTCTTGAAATTGATTCTCTGAATGCCATATTGGCTCAGAACAAAATGTTGACTCAACAAGTCAATATGATTTCTCAAAGTTTGAATGGATTACGGATGCATCCAACAGTACTAAAAAGGCATCTTCTGAAGGAGAAGCCTATGATCCTGGGAACCCTGCAATGGCAGAGGTGAATTACATGGGTGAAGCCTATGGAAACACCTATAATCCCTCATGGAGAAATCATCCAAATTTCTCATGGAAGGATCAACAAAAACCTCAACAAGGCTTTAATAATGGTGGAAGAAACAGGTTTAGCAATAGCAAGCCTTTTCCATCATCCTCTCAGCAACAGACTGAGAATTCTGAGCAGAGCCCCTCTAGCTTAGCAAACATAGTCTCTGATCTATCTAAGGCCACTCTAAGTTTCATGAATGAAACAAGGTCCTCCATTAGAAATTTGGAGGCACAAGTGAGCTAGCTGAGTAAAAGAGTTACTGAAACTTCTCCTAGTACTCTCCCAAGCAATACAGAAGAGAATCCCAAGAGAGAGTGCAAGGCCATAACCGTGAGTAACATGGCCAAACCTGGAGAGAGTAAAAAGGCAGAGATTCCTAGTGAGGAAGACCTCCTGGGACGTTCACTGACCAATAAGGAGTGCCTCAATGAGGAACCAAGGGAATCTGAGGCTCATACAAAGACCATAGAGATTCCATTGAATTTCCTTTTGCCATTCATGAGCTCTGATGAATATTCTATCTCTGAAGAGGATGGGGATATTACTGAAGAGCAAGATGCTAAGTACCTTGGAGCAATCATAAAGTTGAATACCAAGTTATTTGGTAATGAGACTTGGGTGGATGAACCCCCCTTGCTCACCAATGAACTGAATGACTTGGTTAGGCAGACATTATCTCAAAAGAAACAGGATTCTGGTAAATTCCTAATTCCATGTACCATAGCCACCATGACCTTTGAGAAGGCTCTATGTGACCTGGGGTCAGGCATAAACTTAATGCCACTCTCTGTAATGGAGAAACTGAGAATCTTTGAGGTATAGGCTGCCAAATTCTCATTAGAGATGGCAGACAAATCCATGAAAAACGCTTATAGACAGGTAGAGAATGTGCTAGTAACGGTCAAAGGCCATTACATCCCTGCTGATTTCATAATCCTAGACATTGGGAAGGATGAGGATGAATCCAGCATCCTTAGAAGACCTTTCCTAGCCACAGCAAAAGTTGTGATTGATGTGGACAAAGGAGAGTTGGTCCTTCAATTGAATGAGGACTACCTTGTATTTAAAACTCAAGGATTTCCCTCTGTAACCATGGAGAGGAAGCATGAAAAGCTTCTCTCAATGCAGAGTCAAACAAAACTGTCACAGTCAAACTCAAAGTTTGGTGTTGGAGGGCCACAACCAAACTTTAATTTTGGTATTGAACCCCCACATTCAAACTCTAAGTCTGGTGTTGGGAGGTTCCAACAATGCTCTGAACATCTGTGAGGCTCCATGAGAGCTCACTGTCAAGCTATTGACATTAAAGAAGCGCTTATTGGGAGGCAACCCAATTTTATTTATCTATGTTATTTTCTTTTCTTTTAGGTTGATGATCATGTAGAGTCACAAAAAGCAATTACAAAAATCAAAGAAAAATAAAAAACAGCATCAAAAATAGCACACCCTGGAGGAGCAACTTACTGGCATTTAAACACTAGTAAGGGTAGCAGCATGGGCGTTTAACGCCCAGTCTGGCACCATTCTGGGCATTAAACGCCAGAAACAAGCACCAGACTGGCGTTAAATGCCAGAAACAGGCTACAATCTGGCGTTAAATGCCAGAAACAGGTTGCATCCTAGCGTTTAACGCCAGGAAAGGAATAAAAGTTGGCGTTTAACGCCAGAAATAAGCAGCAATCTGGCCTTAAACGCCAAGATTGCACAGTATGGGCGTTTACACGCCTAATAGGAGCAGCACCTCAGGATCTGTGGACCCCACAGGATCCCCACCTCTCTTCTTTTGCTTGAGGACGAGCAAACCTTTTAAGTTTGGTGTGGAAAAAGCATTACTTTTTGTTTTTCCATAACTATTTATGGCACCTAAGGCCGGAGAAACCTCTAGAAAGAGGAAAGGGAAGGCAATTGCTTCCAACTCCGAGTCATGGGAGATGGAGAGATTTATCTCAAGGGTCCATAGCTCAGTAATAGAGCATTTGACTGGAAAACAAGAGAGCCCACTCATGGACCTCAACAAGAGCATGAGGAATTCTCTCATCAAGAAATCCCTGAGATGCCTCAAGGGATACATTTTCCTCCACACAACTATTGGGAGCAACTATGGATAGGAGCACCAAAAGCACTAAGGATGGAGCAACAAAGGCAAGGAAGAGACATAGAAGAGCTCAAGAGCACTATTGGTCCTTCAAGAGGAAAACGCCACCCTCACTAAGGTGGACTCATTCCTTAATCTTCTTGTCTATTTATTTTTCTGTTTTCGGTTTTGAGCTTTATGTTTGGCTATGTTTTGTTTCTTCACTAATGATCATTAGTGTCTAGTGTCTATGTCTTAAAGCTATGAATAACTCCATGAATCCTTCACCTCTTTTAAATGAAAAATGTGCTTTAAAACAAAAGAACAAGAAGTACTTGGATTTCAAATTTTATCTTGAAATTAGTTTAATTATTTTGATGTGGTGGCAATACTTTTTATTTTCTGAATGAATTCTTGAACAATGGCAATCCTTCACCTCTAACTGGAGACTTTAGCAAAGCTGAGTCACAATCTGAAAAGGTTCACCCAATTATTTGTCTGTGGCATGTATGTATCCGGTGGTAATACTAGAAAACAAAGTGCTTAGGGCCACGGCCAAGACTCATAAAATATCTGTGTTCAAGAATCAACATACTTAACTAGGAGAATCAATAACACTATCTAAAATTCTGAGTTCCTATAGATGCCAATCATTCTAAATTTCAAAGGATAAAGTGAGATGCCAAAACTGTTCAGAAGTAAAAAGCTACAAGCCCCGCTCATCTAATTGGGACTAAGTTTCATTGATATTGTGAGATTCATTTTATATTCTCTTCTTTTTATCTTATTTTGTTTTTAGTTGCCTGGTGACAAGCAACAATTTAAGTTTGGTGTTGTGATGAGTAGATAATTTATACGCTTTTTGGCATTGTTTTTATATAGTTTTTAGTATGATTTAGTTAGTTTTTAGTATATTTTTTATTAGTTTTTAATCAAAATTCACATTTCTGGACTTTACTATGAGTTTGAGTGTTTTTTTGTGATTTCAGGTATTTTCTAGCTGAAATTGAGGGACCTGACAAAGGACTGCTTGCTGTTGAATTCTGACCTCCCTGCACTCGAAATGGAATTTTGGGAGCTATAGAAGTCCAAATGGTGCGCTCTCAATTGCGTTGGAAAGTAGACATCCAGCGCTTTCCATCAATATATAATAGTCCATAATTTGCCCGAGTTTAGCTGACGCAAACTGGCATTTAACACCAGCTTTCTACCCTATTCTGGCGTTAAACGCCAGAAACAAGTTGCAAAGCAGAGTTAAACGCCAGAAACAAGTTACAAACTGGCGTTTAACTCCAAGGAAGACCTTTACACGTGAAAGCTTCAACGCTCAGCCTAAGCACACACCAAGTGGGCCCGAAAGTGGATTTCTGAATCATTTACTCATTTCTGTACCCCTAGTAACTAGTCTAGTATAAATAAGACTTTTTACTATTGTATTTTCATCTTTGGATTATCCTTAGATCATCTTTCTATTCAATTCATGCTTATTCTTATTCTAAGATATTCATTTGCACTTCAACCTGATGAATGTGATGATCCATGACACTCATCACCATTCTCACTTATGAACGCGTGCCTGACAAACACTTATGTTCTACCAGTGAAAGCTAGAGTGTGTATCTCTTGGATTCCTAGTCCATGATGCATGGTTGCCTCTCCTGACAACAGAGCCTTCTATTCCGTGAGATCAGAGTCTTCGTGGTATAAGCTAGAATCCATTGGCAGCGTTTTTGAGATCCGAAAAGTCTAAACCTTGTCTGTGGTATTCCGGGTAGGATCTGGGATGGGATGACTGTGATGAGCTTCAAACTCGTGACTGTAGGGCATGGTGACAGACGCAAAAGGATAGTAAATCCTATTCTTACATGATCGAGAACCGACAGCTGATTAGCCATGCGGAAAACCGTAGAGGACCTTTTTCACTGAGAGGATGGAAAGTAGCCATTGACAACGGTGACGCCCTACATACAGCTTGCCATAGAAAGGAGTATGAAGGATTGGATGAAGGCAGTGGGAAAGCAGAGATTCAAGAGGAATAAAGCATCTCCATACACTTATCTGAAATTCCCACCAATGACTTACATAAGTACTTCTATCTTTATTTTACGTTTTATTTATATTTTAATTATTAAAACTCCATAACCATTTGAATCCGCCTGACTGAGATTTACAAGGTGACCAAAGCTTGCTTCAAGCCGACAATCTACGTGGGATCGACCCTTACTCATGTAAGGTTTATTACTTGGACGACCCAGTTCACTTGCTGGTTAGTTTTGCGAAGTTGTGAAGAAAATGCTGAGATTATAAACGTGCATACCAAGTTGAGCACCATTGTTAGAGATCACAATTTCGTGCACTACAAAGCCCTGTATGATATTGGCTTGAGTTTAAATCTGATACCTTCATCTGTGATAAAGAAGCTGGAAATCCAAGAGGCACAAGAATCAAGGATTACCTTGCATAAGGACTAGATGGTGTTCATGGTTCTTGACCCTCCATTACCCCCAAACAAGGGAGGCACTTGCATAAAGGATTCAGCATCCAATCCTCCTCCCTTGGATGAAACCAATTCAATCCCTCCTAAAACCAAACATGAGTTTGGTATTGGATGTACACTATCCACAAAGGAGGAAGGACCCAAAAGGAAGATGCCTAGGGACTGGAAAAACAAAAATATCCCTACTGAGGGCTTTTCACCATGGAAGATGGTAGTATTCACTTATTTCATCATGGTATTCACCATGGAAGAGGGAAGTCGCAAAAAGACACCAGCATATTGCTGCAAACCCAACCCTGCCTCAGGCAGTGAACAAGATCCTGTCTCTTGAGTGTATTACGCTATTCCATGAGAGCACAGGAAGGACACTCCGAGTAAGGAGTAAGAATTTATTCCTCTATGACTATCTTTCTCCTTGCAAGTAGCTGTCCGTCAAGCTAATGTCATTAAAGAAGCGCTTGTTGGGAGGCAACCCAACCATAATTAGAGTATTTCTATTTTTATTTCTTTTGTTTATTTTCATTTGAGCTTATTTTAATTTATTTTTAGAGTTTTCCCTTGCTTTTTCATGTTTGTGATCATGTGCAGTAGTTAGAACGAAAATAGAAACAGTCAGAGCCAGAAACAGAACACCCTGGAGCAGAAACCTTGCTAGCATTGAACGCCAGACAAGGAGTCAAAGAGGGTGCTCAACGCCTTCCTGGGAGCAACAAGCTGGCGTTGAACGCTAGTCAGAGAGCCAGGCTGGGCGTTCAACGCCCAAAAAGGCAGAAGACCTGGCGTTGAACACCAGGAAAGATATTCCTCCTGCGTTCAACACCACAAAAGGGAGGCAAGCTGGCGTTAAACGCCAGCTATGGTGCACAAGCCAGGCGTTCAACGCCCATAAAGTGGGTAGAGAATTTTAATTCCTTAGCCTCTCAGGACCAGTAGGTCCCACAGAATATCCACCTACTCCACCTTCTTGTACCTTATTCTTCCCCATTGCTCATATTTGCTCGAGGACGAGCAAAACTCTTAAGTTTTGTGTTGAAAAAGCTTTGCTTTTTTACTTCTACCACTCCTAAGTATAGCACCAAAGGCTGGTGAAACCTAAAGGAAGAGAAAGGGAAAGGCGCTTGCCTCCGCTCCCCTCACCTCATATGTCACTTATGCAATTCAGCTAGAATTTTCATAAAAGGAGACATTCTCATTGAGAAGGACAAGCCCATCACTAAAAGAATGATAGAGCAAACTAGAGAGCATGAACAAGAGCCTGTGCAATCGGCTCAACATGAGATCCCTGAGATGCCTCAAGGGATGCATTTTCCTCCTCAAAGCTATTGGGATCAATGGCATACTTCCATGGGAGAATTAAACTCTAACATGAATCAGCTGAGGATGGAGCATCAAGAGTAGTTTACCATCCTCAATGAAATTAGAGAAGATCAAAGAGCCATAAGGGAAGAACAACGGAGACAATGGCGTGACATTGAAGAGATCAAGCACTACATTGGATCCTCAAGGAGGAGTAGTAGCCGCCATCACTAGGGTGGATTCGTTCTCTTAATTCCCTTTTCTTATGTTTTATTTTTTATGTTTTCTATTATGTTTTATCGTCTGTTCTCTTGTTCTTGTTTAATGATCATCTATGTCTCAAGGCTATAAAATGTTCCATATATCCTTCACTTTACTTAAAAAAAATTAATTGAAAAAGAATTGAGGGATACATAAATTTTCGAGTTATATAATAAGAATGGTTTAATTACTTTGATGTGGTGCCATTGCTTTTATTTTCTGAATGTATGAATGAACAGTGCATATTTGAAATTGGAATTTTAGAATGTTAGCTCTTGCAAGAATGATGAAAATAGAGAAGTATTATTGGTAATCTAAAAAATCTCAAAAATTGATTCTTGAAGCAAGAAAAAGCAGCAAAAAGAAAAAGAAAAAGCACGTTGCAATAAAAGAAAAAATGTATATATGTATGCATGCGAAAAAAATAAAATAAAAAAGCAGAAAAAGCCAATAACCCTTTAAACCAAAAGGCAAGGGCAAAAGGAGCCAAAGCAAAAAGAGTGTGCTTAAGAACTCTGGACACCTCTATCTGCGAATTCTAGCAAAGCTGAATCACAATCCAAAAAGGTTCACCCAGTTAAGGCATTTATGTATCCGGTGGTAATACTGAAAAACAAAGTGCTTAGGGTCATGGCCAAGACTCTAAAAGTTGTGTTCAAGAATAAAAAAGAAATAAACTAGGAGAGTCAATAATATCATCTGGATTCTAAGTTCATAAAGATGCCAACACTTCTGAGTTTCAATGGATAGTGAGATGCCAAAACTATTCAGAAGCAAAAAGCTACTAAGTCTCGCTCATCTAATTGAAACTGAACTTCATTGAAAACTATGAGATTTAGTGTATCTTACTCTTCTTTTTATCCGACTTTATTCTTTGTTGCTTGGGGACAAGCAACAGTTTAAGTTTGGTGTTCTGATGAGCAAATATTTTATACGCTTTTTGGCATCATTTTCATATAGTTTTTAGTATGTTTTATTTAAGTTTTACAAAGTTTTCATAGGTTTTAGTGCAAAATTTACATTTTTGGATTCTACTTTGAGTTTGTGCATTTTTATGCAATTTCAAGTATTTTCTGGCTGAAATTGAGGAGCAAGAGCAAAAGTCTGATTCAGAGACAAAGAAAGTACTGCAGATGCTGTCCGGATCTGACCTCCTTGCACTCGAAAGAGGATTTGTGGAGCTACAAAAGTTTGAATGAAGCATTTGCAATGGCTATGGAAAGCCAACATCCAGGGTTTTCCAGAAATATATAATACTCCATACATTGCTTCAGAATTGGAGTCCCAAAACTGGTGTTCAACGCCAGCCTCCTACCCTATTCTGGTATCCAACGCCCAAAGGAGAAGAGACCAGCGTCCAACGCCCAAGAAGGACCCCCTAGCCATCGTTCAATGCCCTAGAAGCCTCCTAGTACGTGGATATCAATCAAGCTCAGCCCAAACACTCACCAAGTGGACTTCGGAAGTGGATTTTAGTACTAAAAGACTGTTTTACCCTTCTTATGTAATCCTTAGTCGTTAGTCTAGTATTTATTTGAGAACTTTTACATTCTAAACAGTTTTGTTCAGCCATATTTTTGAATTACACATTGTATATTCTATTAGTATGAGTTTCTAAACCTCCTAGGTTGAGAGGAGGAGCTCTACTGAGTTTTATGGATCAATAAATTACTATTGTTCTTTCTCAATTCATGTTTGATTCTCTATTCTAAGATGTATCTTTGTTCTTCATTCTAAGACTGTGTGCCTGACAATCACCCGTGTTCTTCTTAGGTTCGTGTGAGTACGTAACTGGAAAGCATTGAACCTCTAGCTTGATTATACATCTCTTAAACGACTAATCTACGACTTCGTTGGTGACTTCTCGAGACACCAGTTCAGCCGAGGTATAGCGAGATTAGATTCTTTGTGGTAGAGGCTAGAATCCAAAGATGCAGCATTCTCTGGTCCAGAAGATTCGACCTTGTCTGTGGCGTTTTGAGTAGGATCACTATGGAGAATCAACTGCAGGAGCTTCACCCTCAATCAGAATGGATCCACACTAACCCTGGGGTTCAGATCTGGAGGGGTGTGGCAACCTCTCAACTGATGTTGATCACATACAGCCTGCCATAGAAGAAATCACTCACAGTTGAAAAAGACAGTAAGACCGAATAAATCCAAAAGAATAAAGCATCTCCAATCCTTAACCATCTTCTTATCACAGTTTACACAACTTCTGAGTTAAGTTCTCTTTATTTTCTTTTTATGCATTTAAACAAATCCAACAAGCCTGACTAAGATCTACAAGATAACTGTAGCTTGCTTCAAACTATAATCCTCGTGGGATCGACCCTGACTTGCTCAGGTATTACTTGGATGACTTAGTGCACTTGTTGATTCAGTTGTATGAAATGTGGGAATTCGTGCACCATCGCACACTTAGAAAACCACTATGTCTAGTCGGTTTAAAAAGTCATGTGAAAGAGTTTTCAAGCACAATTTGAATATTAGTTCTGTCGAATCAATAAACAAATCCAAAATGGGCTTAGCACACCTGCCGATGCTACTAATCCTTTAGTAATGTAGAAAGAAATTCTCAATCATAAATAGATTAATGCAAAGCTTTAAAACAAAAGAAAACTTAGATTAATAAACTATTGAAACATGAACAGAGGTCCTAACTTTTTGACAAAGGATTAGTGACTCATGGTGGGTGCAAAATCAACAACGAATTGTTACCAAGGAACTAGGTTATGACTATGAATGTAATTCATTTATTTATACCTAGGTTTTCTCTAATTCAAATCTTAAAACCTAATCTTATCTTAATTAGAATAATTAAGATAAGCTCTATTTAATTTAAATCTTAGAATTTAAAACATAATCATATAAAATTCAAAACTAATTAATTACAAAATCTTATTCAACCTTTAATGGAAATCAAATCATTAAAGCTGGGCCTTGAGAATTCAGCATTGGAAGCATACTAGGCTAAACATTTTGGTTAGAACATTGCATGCCCAGTCTTGCTCGTGGCACGCCCTCTTGTGTTTGGGCTAGGGCATGGCACACCCTATTCACAGTGTGGCATACCCACTTGGCTTGAGCCAAGACGTGGCACGCCTTATATTTCATGTGGCATGCCTGGTTTGAGGTTGCTCCTAGGGATCTTGCTTCTCCTCTAGTGTGGCACGCCTTGCTTGTTCTTCACAGGGGCGTGGCACGCCCATGCTTCTTCCTCACAGAGCATGGCACACTCTTGCATTGTACTCCAGGGTATGGCACGCTTCTACTTGGCCTTCCAAGGCGTGTCACCCTCAGCCTCCCTTGTCTCCTGCATCGCTTGCATGGCTTGATCTTAAGTGCTTGGCTCTTGATTCTTCATGCAATGCTTTGCCTCTTGATTAACCTTCTTTTACTACTTGATTTACCTTCCTTTTAACTATATTTTCTTGAAAACACATAGCAAATACTTTAGTAGCAAAAGATAGCTAAAAGTAATGAGATTAGAAGTTAAAACTATAATTAAACCTAAGAAAACCAGAACTGAAAGCAAGAAAACAACAAAAGATACGAACGCATCAGTGAGCAGGGTGAAACCTCCATCCTCACCGCGAGCAGGATAAAACCTTCATCCCCGCAACATTTCATCCGGTTAACCAAGCGTTAAATCCGGGAATAGTTTAACTCAATTTATTATAATCCTCCCGATGTATTTAATGCTTAATGATTAGTTATTCAACTTCAAATGGGGTTATAAAGTATAAACAGGTTAGGAAGGTTAATTAGTTCAAAAACAGCAATTTGGCTAAAGCAAGGCAGTTGTCCATACACATAGAACCTGACTCGAGTAAATGGGGTTTTGCAAGTCATGCATGTGCATACGAGCAGAACCTCCCATTGTCCCAATTGGATTTTAACTCATGCATACACACAATCTGTACGTATGCACAAACCCTAGGTTTGTCCCAGTTCTGCATAATCTGCTACATTTCAATTTTGAACCCCAATTTTTCAATGTTCATATCTTTTAAAGTATAGCTTCTAAACCAACAAGAATCCTTTCGTACAAAAGATTGTTTGTCACAAGTAACAAACTCAATAAAAACAAATCGAAGTATTCAAACCTCGGGTCATCTCTCAAGGAATTGCAGGGAAGTGTGCTTATAATTGGTTATGGAAAAGTGTGTTTTGGGGTTTTGGATAGGAAACAAGAATTGTACATTGCAAAAGAAGTAAACTAGTAACTAGAAAAGCTCTTGGTAAGGTATGAGAACTGGATGTCTGGTACACGAAATTGTGATACACAACTTCGTGCAGCTGACCAGCAAGTGCACTGGGTCGTCCAAGTAATACCTTACGTGAGTAAGGGTCGATCCCATGGAGATTATCTGCTTGAAGCAAGCTATGGTCATCTTGTAAATCTCAGTCAGGCAGATTCAAATGGTTATGGGGTTTTGATAACTAAAAGATAAATAAAACATAAAATAGGATAGAAATACTTATGCAATTCATTGGTGGGAATTTCAAATAAGCGTATGAAGATTCTTTGTTCCTTCTGAGCCTCTGCTTTCCTATTGCCTTCATCCAATCATTCATACTCCTTTCCATGGCAAGCTGTATGTAGGTGGATCACCGTTGTCAATGGCTACCATCCATCCTCTCAGTGAAAAAGGTCCTCTACGGTTTCCCGCATGGCTAATCAGCTGTCGGTTCTCGATCATGTCGGAATAAGATCCATTGATCCTTTTGCACACTGTCACTGCGCCCTACAGTCGCGAGTTTGAAGCTCGTCACAGTCATCCCATCCCAGATCCTACTCGGAATACCACAGACAAGGTTTAGACTTTCCGGATCTCAAGAATGCTGCCCATTTGATTCTAGCTTATACCATGAAGACTCTGATTGCACGGAATGGAAGCTCTATTGTCAGGAGAGGCAACCATGCATCGTGAACCAGGAGGCCAAGAGATACACACTCAAGCTCTCGCAGATAGAACGGAGGTGGTTGTCAGGCACGCGTTCATAAGGGAGGATAATGATGAGTGTCACGGATCATCACATCCACCAGGTTGAAGTACGAGTGAATATCTTAGAACAAGAATAAGCTTGAATTGAATAAAAAATAGTAGTAATTGTATTGATTCATGAGGAACAGCAAAGCTCCACACCTTAATCTATGGTGTGTAGAAACTCCACCGTTGAAAATACATAAGAACAAGGTCTATGCATAGCCAAATGGCCATGCCTCCTAAATAGAATGAAACAAACAAAAAAGGGTTTCAAAAACCTGATCCCAGGATCAAAGATGATCAAAAGACCACAGATGATCTAAAAGATGAAAATGCAATAGTAAAAGGTCCTATTTATAGAGAACTAGTAACCTAGGGTTTACAGAAATAAGTAAATGATGCTGAAATCTACTTCTGGGGCCCACTTGGTGTGTGCTTGGGCTGAGCATTGAAGATTTCACGTGCATAGGCTTCTCTTGGAGTTAACCGCCAGCTCTGGTGCCAGTTTGGGCGTTTTACGCCAGAATTTTAATGCTAACTTGGAACGCCAGCTTGTGCCATCAAATCTCGAGCAAAGTATAAACTATTATACATTTCTGAAAAGCCCAAGATGTCTACTTTCCAACCCAATTGAGAAGACACCAATTAGGCTTTTGTAGCTCCAGAAAAGCCACTTCGAGTGCAGGGAGGTCAGAATCCAACAACATCCTTAGTCCTTTTTCAGCCTCTGAATCAGATTTTTGCTCAGGTCCCTCAATTTCAGCCAGAAAATACATGAAATCACAAAAAAATACACAAACTCATAGTAAATTCCAGAAATGTGATTTTTGCATAAAAACTACTAATTATATACTAAAAACTAACTAAATCATACTAAAATTACCTAAAAACAATGCCAAAAAGCATATAAATTATCCGCTCATCATAACACCAAACTTAAATTATTGCTTGTCCCCAAGCAACTGAAAACAAAATAGAATAAAAAGAAGAGAATATACAATGAATCTCACAATATCAATGAAACTTAGTTTCAATTAGATGAGCGGGGCTAGTAGCTTTTTGCTTCTGAACAGTTTTGGCATCTCACTTTATCCTTTGAAATTCAGAATGATTGGCATCTATAGGAACTCAGAATTTTAGATAGTGTTATTGATTCTCCTAGTTCAGTATGATGATTCTTGAACACAGCTACTTTATGAGTCTTGGCCATGACCCTAAGCACTTTGTTTTCCAATATTATCACCGGATACATAAATGCCACAGACGCATAACTGGGTGAACCTTTTCAGATTGTGACTTAGCTTTGCTAAAGTCCCCAGTTAGAGGTGTCCAGAGTTCTAAAGCACACTCTTTTGCTTTGGATCATGACTTTAACCACTCAGTCTCAAGCTTTTCACTTAGACCTTCATGACACAAGCACATGGTTAGGGACAACTTGATTTAGCCTCTTAGGCCAGGATTTTATTCCTTTGGGCCCTCCTATCCACTAATGCTCAAAGTCTTGGATCCCTTTTACCCTTGCCTTTTGGTTTAAAGGGCTATTGGCATTTTCTGCTTGCTTTTTCTTTTTCTTTCTTTTTCTTTTTTTTTGGCCACTTTTTCTCTCTACTTTTTCATGATTTTTCAGATTATCAATGACATTTCTCTTTGTTCATCATTCTTTCAAGAGCCAACAATTTTAACATTCATAAACTTCACTATCAAAAATATGCACTGTTCAAGCATTCATTCAGAAAAACAAAAAGTATTGCCACCACATCAAAATAATTAAACCAACTTCAAGATAAAATTTGAAATTCAACTACTTCTTGTTCTTTTGTAATTAAGAACATTTTTCATTTAAGAGAGGTGAAGGATTCATGGAATTATTCATAGCTTTAAGACATAGACACTAGACACTAATGATCATGTAATGAAGACACAAACATATATAATACATAAAGCATAAAAATTGAAAAACAGAAAAGTAAGAACAAGAAAATTAAAGAACGGGTCCACCTTAGTAATGGCGGCTAGTTCTTCCTCTTGAAGATCCAATGGAACGCCTGAGCTCCTCTATGTCTCTTCCTTGCCTTTATTGCTCTTCCCTCATGGCTATTTGATCCTCTCTAATTTCATGGAGAATAATGGAATGCTCTTGGTGCTCCATCCTTAGTTGCTCCATATTGGAACTCAAATCTCCCAAAGAGGTGTTGAGTTGCTCCCAATAGTTGTGTGGAGAAAAATGTATCCCTTGAGGCATCTCAGGGATTTCTCGATGAGGGACTTCCTCATGCTCTTGTTGAGGTCCATGAGTGGGCTCTCTTATTTGCTCCATCCTGTTTTTAGTGATGGGCTTGTCCTCTTCAATGAGGATGTCTTCCTCTGTGATAATTCCAGCTAAACTGCATAGGTGACAAATAAGATGAGGGAAGGCTAACCTTGCCAAAATGGAAGGTTTGTCAGCAACCTTGTATAGTTCTAGTGGTATGATCTCATGAACTTCTACTTTCCCTTCAGTCATGATGCTATGGATCATGATAGCCCGATCTACAGTCACCTCAGATCGGTTGCTAGTAGGAATGATGGAGCGTTGGATGAATTTCAACCATCCTCTAGCCACGGGTTTAAGGTCATGCCTTCTCAATTGAACCGGCTTGCCTTTGGAGTCTCTTTTCCAATGAGCTCCTTCCATACATATGTCCATGAAGACTTGGTCCAACCTTTGATCAAAGTTGACCCTTCTATTGTAGGGGCGTGCATCTCCTTATATCATAGGCAAGTTGAATGCCAACCTTACATTTTTTGGACTGAAATCTAAGTATTTCCCCCGAACCATTGTAAGCTAATTCTTTGAGTTCGGGTTCATACTTTGATCATGGTTCCTAGTGATCCATGCATTAGCATAGAACTCTTGAACCATTAAGATTTTGACTTGTTGAATGGGGTTAGTGAGAACTTTCCAACCTCTTCTTCGGATCTCATGTCGGATCTCTGGATACTCATTCCTTTTGAGCATGAAAAGGACCTCAGGGATTACCTTCTTCTTGGCCACAACTTTATAAAAGTGGTCTTGATGGTCCTTTGAGATGAATCTCTCCATCTCCCATGACTCGGAGATGGAAACTTTTGCCTTCCCTTTCCTCTTTCTAGAGGTTTCTCCGGCCTTAAGTGCCATAAATGGTTATAGAAAAACAAAAAGCAACACTTTTTCCACACCAAACTTAAAATGTTTGCTTGTCCCCAAGCAAAAGAAGAAAGAAGGGATGGAGAAGAAGAAGAAATGGAGGAGATGGATAGTGAAGAAAGGTTCGGCCAAGGAGGGGAAAAGTGTATATGAAGTGTGAAAATGAAGGAGTGATGAGGAGTTTATATAGGAGTGGAAGAGAGGGGTGGCCGTGTGTGAGGGTTGGGTTTGGGAGGGAAAGTTTATGAATTTTGAATGGTGGGGTAGGTGGGTTGTTTAGGGAAAAGTGGATGGAGGTGATTGGTGAAGGATTTTGGGGAAGAGAAATGGATGGGATTGGTGAGGGGTATTTGGAGAAGGGTGTTATTGGAATGTGTAAAAAAGAAAGAGAGTGAGTTGAGGTAGGTGGGGATCTTGTGGGGTCCACAGATCCTGAGGTGTCAAGGATTTCTCATCCCTGCACCATTCTGGCATTCAAACGCCCTCTGAGTGCTAATCCTGGCATTAAACGCCAGGTTGCTGCCCATTTCTGGCGTTTAACGTAAGCTTTTCTTCCCTTTCTGGCGTTGAACGCCAACTTGGTACCCTTTTCTGGTGTTAAACGCCACTCTGGTGCCCTTTTCTGGTGTTAAACACCCAGAATGGTGTCAGACTGGGCGTTTAATGCCAATTCTGCTACCCTTACTGGTGTTTAAATGCCAATAAGCTCCTCCTCCAGGGTGTGCTGTTTTTAATGCTATTTTTGAGTTCGCTTTGATTTTTGTAGTTGTTTTTGTGACTTCACATGATCATCAACCTAAAGAAAACATAAAATAACAATGGAAATTAGAAAATAAAAATTGGGTTGCCTCCCAATAAGCGCTTCTTTAATGTCAATAGCTTGATAGTGAGCTCTCATAGAGTCTCATAGATATTCAGAGCATGGTTGGGGCCTCCTAACACCAAACTTAGAGTTTGAATGTGGGGGCTTTGGTTGACTCTGTATTGAGAGAAGCTTTTCATGCTTCCACTCCATGGTTGCAGAGGGAGATCCTTGAGCCTTAAACACAAAGTAGTCCTCATTCACTTGAAGGACCAATTCTCCTCTGTCAACATCAATCACAGCTTTTGCTGTGGCTAGGAAAGGTCTGCCAAGGATGATAGATTCATCCTTATTCTTCCCAGTGTCCAGGATTATGAAGTCAGCAGGGATGCAAAGGCCTTCAACCTTTACTAAGGCATCCTCTACAAGTCCATAAGCCTATTTTTTTTATTTGTCTGTCATCTCCAGTGAGATTCTTGCAACTTGTACCTCAAAGATTCCCAATTTCTCCATTACAGAGAGTGGCATGAGGTTTATGCCTGACCCCAGGTCACACAGAGCCTTCTCAAAGGTCATGGTGCCTATGGTGCAAGGTATTACGAACCTTCCGGGATCCGGTTTCTTTTGAGGTATCTTCATCTGAGCCAAGGCGTTTAGTTTCATTAATGAGCAATGGAGGTTCATCCTCCCAAGTCTCATTACCAAATAATTTGGCATTCAGCTTCATGATTGCTCCTAGATACTGAACAATTTGCTCTCAGTAGTAACTTCATCTTCTTTAGAAGAAGAGTATTCTTCAGAGCTCATGAATTGTAATAGGAAGTTCAGTAGAATCTCTATGGTCTCTAGATGAGCCTCAGATTCCTTTGGTTCCTCAGGAGGGAACTCCCTAGTGGTCAGTGGTTTTCCCATGAGGTCTTCCTCACTGGAATTCACGTCCTCCTCCTCCTCAGTGCATTCGGCCACTTTAGTCATGGTTATGGCCTTGCACTCTCTCTTGGGATTTTCTTCTGTATTGCTTAGGAGAGTGCTAGGAGGAGTTTCAGTAACCTTTTTACTCAGTTGACCCACTTGTGCCTCCAAATTTCTAATGGAGGATCTTGTTTCATTCATGAAACTTAGTGTGGTTTTGGATAGATCAGAGATTATGGTTGCTAAGCTAGAGCGATTTTGCTCAGAGTTCTCTGTCTGTTGCTGAAAAGATGATGGAAAAGGCTTGCTATTGCTAAACATGTTTCTTCCACCATTATTGTTGTTGAAGCCTTATTGAGGCTTCTATTGATCCTTCCGTGAGAAATTTGGGTGATTTCTCCATGAAGAATTGTAGGTGTTTCCATAGGGTTCTCCCATGTAATTCACCTCTTCCATTGCAGGATTCTTAGGGTCATAAGCTTCTCCTTCAGAGAAGGCTTCTTTAGTACTGCCAGATGCAGCTTGCAATCCAATCATATTCTGAGAAATTATATTGACTTGCTGAGTCAATAATTTTTTCTGAGCCAATATGGCATTTAGAGTATCAATCTCAAGAACTCCTTTCTTCTGAGTTGTCCCATTGTTTACAGGATTTCTTTCAGAAGTGTACATGAACTTGTTATTTGCAACCATTTCAATGAGTTCCTGAGCTTCTGCAGGCGTTTTCTTCAGATGAATAGATCCACCTGCAGAATGGTCCAATGACATCTTGGATAACTCTGACAGACCATCATAGAAGATACCTATGATGCTCCATTCTGAAAGCATGTCATAAGGACACCTTCTGATCAATTGCTTGTATCTTTCCCAAGCTTCATAGAGGGATTCACCTTCCTTCTGTTTGAAGGTTTGAACTTCCACTCTAAGCTTACTCATCTTTTGCGGTAGAAAGAATTTAGCTAAGAAGGCATTGACCAACTTTTCCCAAGAGTTCAGGCTATCTCTAGGTTATGAATTCAACCATATACTAGCTCTGTCTCTTACAGCAAAAGGGAAAAGCATAAGTCTGTAGACCTCGGGATCAACTCCATTGGTCTTAACAATGTCAAAGATTTGCAAAAATTCAGCCAAGAACTGATGAGGATCTTCTAATAAAAGTCCATGAAACTTGCAATTTTGTTGCATCAGAGAAACTAATTGAGGCTTAAGTTCAAAGTTGTTTGCTTCAATGGTAGGAATAGAGATGCTTCTCCCATAGAAGTCGGGAGTAGGTGCAGTAAAGTCACCAAGCACCTTTCTTGCATTATTGGCATTGTTGTTATTTTCGGCTGCCATGTCTTCTTCTTTTTTGAAAATTTCTGTCAGGTTCTCTCCAGAGAGTTGTGCTTTAGATTCTCTTAGCTTCCTCTTCAGAGTCCTTTCAGGTTCAGGATCAGCTTCAACAATAATGCCTTTATCCTTGTTCCTACTCATATGAAAGAGAAGAAAACAAAGAAAGTATGAAATCCTCTATGTCACAATATAGAGATTCCATGATGTGTTAGAAGAAAAGAAGGATAGAAGGATGAGGTAGAGAATTCGAACTTATTAAGAGGGAAAGAGTCCGAATTGCTAATAGAGGAAAAGTGTTAGTCTTTAAATAGAAAGAGATGAGAGAGGGAGTTTTTGAAAATTAAAAAGATTTTTGAAAAAGTGGTTAGTAATTTTCGAAAAAGATAAGAAATAGTGATTAGTTGAAAAATATTTGAAAATAATTTTAAAAGATGAGAAGTTAGAAAAAAAAGTTTGAAATCAAATTAAAAGAGATATGATTGAAAAAAATTTGATTTTAAAAAGATATATTTTGAAAATATGTGATTGAAATGATATGATTGAAAAAGATTTTTAAAAAATTGATTTTTAAAATTGATGACTTGACTAACAAGAAATTAAAAGATATGATTCTAAAATTCAAATATTGAACCTTTCTTAACAAGAAAGTAACAAACTTGAAATTTTTTGAATCACAACATTAATTGTTAGCAAGGATTTTTGAAAAAAAAATTAAAAGAAAAATGAAAAAGATTTGATTTTGAAAAAGATATATTTGATATGAGAAGATATGAAAAAGATAAGATTTTGAAAATCAGTTTTAAAACTTGAAAAATTGAAAAAGATATGATTTGAAAACAAAATCTCCTCCTTGGTGTAATCCTGGCGTTAAACGCCCAGAATGGTATCCATTCTGGCGTTTAACGCCCACTTGTCTACCTTTTTGGGCGTTAAACACCCAGCCAGGTACCCTGGCTGGCGTTTAGACGCCAGAATTCCTTCTTCACTGGGCGCTTTGAACGCCCAACTTTTTCTCTGTGATTCCTCTGCTGTATGTTCTGAATCTTCAATTCTCTGTGTCATTGACTTGAAAAGACATAATTTTGAAAATTTTTTGGAATTTTTAATGATGAGAGAGAAAAACAACAAAATGAAACTAATCATGAAAAACTAAGATCAAATAAACAATGCATGCAAGAACACTTTGAATGTCAAGATGAACATCAAGAACATATTTTTTTGAAAATTTTTTTAAGAAAAGAAAGACATGCAAGACACCAAACTTAGAAATTTTCATACTAGAGACACTAACAAATTGAGAATGCATATGAGAAACAACAAGAGACACAAAACAAGAGAATCTAAAGATCAGACAAAGAAAATCATCAAGAACAACTTGAAGATCATGAAGAACACCATGCATGTATTTTCGAAAAATGCAAGAAAGATAAAAACATGCAATTGACACCAAACTTAAAATTTGACTCTAGACTCAAACAAGAAACACAAAATATTTTTGATTTTTATGATTTTATAAAAAAATTTTGTAATTTTCGAAAAAAAAAATTTTGAAAAAGAAAATAAGAAACTCAAAAACTTTTAATAAGAGTTCCAGGAATCATGCAATGTTAGTCTAAAGCTTCAGTCTAAAAAAAGATTAGACATGGCCAACCAAGCTTCAGCAAATTGATAGGAATCAACTAGCTCTTGTGATGACAAAAGCATCCTCTGAAACTCTAGAATTCATTCTCAAAAATTCTGAAGAAGAAAATAAAAAGAAAAATACCTAATCTAAGCAACAAGATGAACCGTCAGTTGTCCAAACTCAAACAATCTCCGGCAACGGCACCAAAAATATGGTACACGAAATCGTGATACACAACTTCGTGCAGCTGACCAGGAAGTGCACTGGGTCGTCCAAGTAATACCTTACGTGAGTAAGGGTCGATCCCACGGAGATTGTCGGCTTGAAGCAAGCTATGGTCATCTTGTAAATCTCAGTCAGGATGATTCAAATGGTTATGGGGTTTTGATAACTAAAAGATAAATAAAACATAAAATAGGATAGAAATACTTATGCAATTCATTGGTGGGAATTTCAGAGATGCTTTCTTCCCTCTGAGCTTCTACTTTCCTATTGCCTTCATCCAATCATTCATACACTTTTCCATGGCAAGCTGTATGTAGGTGGATCACCGTTGTCAATGTCTACCATCCATCCTCTCAGTGAAAAAGATCCTCTACAATTTCCTGCATGGCTAATCAGCTGTCGGTTCTCGATCGTGTCGGAATAAGATCCATTGATCCTTTTGTGCATTGTCACTGCGCGCCACAGTCGTGAGTTTGAAGCTCGTCACATTCATCCCATCCCATATCCTACTCGGAATACCACAGACAAGGTTTAGACTTTTTGGATCTCAAGAATGCTGCCCATTTGATTCTAGCTTATACCACGAAAACTCTGATTGCACGGAATGAAAGCTCTGTTGTCAGGAGAGGCAACCATGTGTCGTGAACCAGGAGGCCAAGAGATAGACATTCAAGTTCTCGGAGATAGAACGGAGGTGGTTGTCAGGCACGCGTTCATAAAGGAGGATAATGATAAGTGTCACGGATCATCACATCCACCAGGTTGAAGTACGAGTGAATATCTTAGAATAAGAATAAGCTTGAATTGAATAGAAAACAGTAGTAATTGCATTGATTCATGAGGAATAGCAGACCTCCACACCTTAATCTATGGTGTGTTGATGCCAGGGCATCTAGGTCAGTTTCACTGACCTTTTCTTTACTGTTTTAGGGTAGTTTCATGCATTTTCTTAGAGAATAAGGCAAGATTTGGATGAAAATACACTCATACCTTGATTCAAGCAACTATTGTGAATTTTACGTGATTTTATGAGGATTTTGCAAGAATTTAATGACAAATTGATGATGCATAATCTCATGACTTTGGCTAGAGCTTTGATGTACTTTATTTCTTGGTTTCAGGACAAAGGAAGCAAGGAAGAACCACGTTAGTAGACACGTTAACCTAGTTAATGTGACCACTAACGTGGAATGGGAATGAGCTTGCAACGTTAATAAGAAAAGTGATCACCAATAACGCCTGCGAAGCCATCATAAACCCACGTTAATTGCCACATTAATTAGGTTAACGTGGTAGTTAACGTGGAGACAAAGAGAGCTCCAACGTTAGTGGTAAACGTGAACACCACTAACGCTCCAAAATTTGGCAATGAGCCACGTTAAGAGTCACGTTAACTTAGTTAACATGAACTCTAACGTGGAAGAGAGGAACAACGCCAATGTTAGTGACACTCACCTTTGTCACTAACGTTGGTTCAAACTAGCATTGCCCACGTTAGTGGTCACGTTAAGACCACTAACGTGAAAGTTAACGTGGAGCTAAAATTGATGAGCCAACGTTAGTGACACTCACCTTTGTCACTAACGTTGGGGATGGCATTCACTACCACGTTAGTGGCCACATTAACTTAGTTAACGTGAGCTCTAACGTGGAGAGTAGGGGCACTTGGAGCATTAGTGACAAAGGTAAGTGTCACTAACGCTCTCGAAGATAAAGCATACCCACGTTAAGAGCCACGTTAGTTACACTAACGTGAACTTTAACGTAGGGACAAGGGGCACAAGGCAACATTATTGGGAAAGGTGAGTCCCAATAACGCTTGCGAAGGTTCATAAGGCTACGTTAGTAGTCATGTTAGTGCCACTAACGTTGGAGTTAACATGGGCTATATGGGGTTGGAACGTTAGTGAAAAAGGTGATTGCCACTAACGTTCTCCAACCCACAATCTCATTTAACGTTAACACCACTAACGCCCATGCCTAACTCACACTTTTCTTCAAGCTGAGCCCACTAAAGATTGTAACTGTTTCAACTCAAGATCTAAGGCCCACATCCAGGACTTGGAGAACTCACTAGAAGATCAAGAAGAGTAGTATATATAGGAGTAGTTTTGAACTATAGAGGAGGCTTGGCACTTTGGAGAACTACCCTCTGTATATTTACTTTTCTGCATTTTTCTAGCTAAGCATGTATTCTTTTCTGCCATTTCCCATTTCCAGTGCTATGAACAACTAAACCCCTTTCATTGGGTTAGGGAGCTCTGTTGTAATTTGATGGATCAATTATAGTTTTCATTCTTCTTCTTCTTTCTTTTCTCTTGATTTACTAGAAAGCTTTCGATCTTAATTCGATTGGTTAGTTGTCTTGGAAAAAGAAATTCTCCATAATTGTATCTCCTTTGAGCCTTGGAAAAAGGATGAGGAGATCATGCTAGAAATGTTTTCTCATGTTGGACCAAATTGGGGTCTGGGCGGATATAGTGACCTGTAATCCTCCCAACACTTTGATTTGGAAATACATGTGGTATAATCAGTGACCACACTTGATCTCTTCCCATGAGCAATTAAATCAAGGAATTGGGCAATTGTTCAAGTTTAGAGAGATTGGGTTGCCAAGGAATTGGAACCCAATCACTTAAGATTGCCAAGGAGATCAATAGATGTTTTGATTGAGGAAGAGATGAAAATGAATTTGCTCCGGAGAATACAACATCTCCTGAGCCCAATGAATTCCCCATTTCTGATCTTACCCATTCTCTTTACTTTCTGCCATTTATTACCATGTTCATCTCCCCGATTTCCCATTTAAGATTATGCACTTTATTTCCTGTAATTTACTTTCCCGCTATTTAATTTCCTACAACATCAACTACACTCTGTTTAGCTCAACTAGTATATTCTTCCAACTAAAGTTGCTTGACCAATCAATCCCTGTGGGATTCGACCTTACTCTATTGTGAGTTTTTACTTTACGATAATTCGGTATACTTGCCGAAGGAAAATTTGTTGAGAGACAAGTTTTCATGCATCAAGTTTATGGCACTGTTGCCGGGGATTGATTTTGTATCAACAATGATTAAGTTGGAAGTTCACTAGATTGAGCATTTTTCTTTTTGTTTGTTTACTTTATTCAGTCGTTTACCTTCAGTTTGGTTAGTTTCTTCCTCATCCCTTATACCCTCTCTATTTTCTTTCTTCCTTTGTTATTATTTACAATTCTACTCACTAACCCTCTAACTGTTTGATAATTTGCACCACTCACACTAACAATAACTCTAACAAGAATAATCTCTTCATTTTATCTCTTGCTGTGTGCTTTGTTAGTTGTATGACAGGGAGAAGAGGGGGGGCTTCAACTTCCTTCGATTTAGAACCTGAAAGGACCCTCCGGAGACTAAGGAGGGAAGCAAGAAGGAAAGGAGTTGTTGGTGCTGAAGAAGAGGAAGAGTATTTTGAAACAAACATGGAGGAGAACTTGGAAAACAATCAAGAAGGAATAGCTCACAACCATGCTAGAAAAGGCCCTACAAATCATGCTGGGTAAGAGATGAGAGTTCTAGGCTCTTACATCAATCCAAATCCAGGAAACTGTGGAAGTAGCATCCAAAATCCCACCATACATGCCAACAACTTTGAACTAAAACCCCAGCTCATCACCCTTGTTCAGAATAACTGCTTGTTTGGAGGAAGTGCTCAAGAAGACCCCAATCAACATCTAACCACCTTCCTGAGAATATGTGACACTGTGAAGTCTAATGGAGTCCACCCGGATGTCTATAGGCTGCTTTTGTTCCCTTTTTCACTCAGGGACAAAGCATCCAAGTGGCTTGAATCCTTCCCAAAGGAGAGCTTAACAAATTGGAAAGAAGTGGTGAATAAGTTTCTGGCAAGATTCTACCCTCCTCAAAGAATTAACAGGCTGAGAGCTGAGGTGCAAACTTTCAGGCAACAAGATGGTGAGACTCTCTATGAGGCATGGGAGAGGTTTAAGGACTTAACAAGAAGATGCCCACCAGACATGTTTAATGAATGGGTTCAACTTCACATTTTCTATGAAGGTCTCTCTTATGAATCAAAGAAGGCTGTAGACCATTCCTCAAGAGGCTCTCTAAACAAGAAGAAAACCATTGAAGAAGCCATAGATGTCATTGAGATGGTAGCTGAGAATGACTACTTCTATGCATCTGAAAGAAGCAACACTCGAGGAGTAATGGAGCTGAACCACATGGATGCATTGCTAGCTCAAAATAAGATGATCACCAAGCAACTAGCAGATCTTACCAAGAAGGTGGAGGAAAACCAAGTTGCAGCAGTCATCACTTCATCACCAGTTCAAGAAGGAGTGAATATAGGAGAAGAAGGTGACTGGGAACAAGCCAACTATGTTGGAAACTTACCAAAAGAAATCCATGATCCATACTCCAAAACTTACAAGAGACGCCACAACCACAATTTCAACAACAATGCAACTCGCCAACATACCTCACAGAGATCCTATCAACACTCACCTAACCACCCTTCTCAACCACCTAATCTCAATCCACCATCACTAACCGAGGATAGACTTTCAAAGATTGAGACTCTACTTGAAGATATATGTAGAGAAGTCCAAGATAATAAGGTGTTTAAGGAAGAAGTGCAAGCCAATATCAAAAACCAAGGGGAAAACATCAAGAGACTGGAGTCCCAAGTAGGGTATTGGTGGACGAAATTGTGATTCATACTTAAATTGTTGTTCGAAATTGATTCCCAGGTAATGGCCCCAAAAGCTTGATGTTCAATACCATGGTCTAAACATAATTTCACAACTTCGTTCAACTAACCAGCAAGTGTACTGGGTCGTCCAAGTAATAAACCTTACGTGAGTAAGGGTCGATCACACAGAGATTGTTGGTATGAAGCAAGCTATGGTCATCTTGTAAATCTCAGTCAGGCGGATAATAATTGGTTATGGAGTTTTCGAATAATAATAGTAAATAAACAAAAAATAAAGATAAAGTTACTCATGTAAATCATTGGCGGGAATTTCAGATAAGTGTATGGAGATGCTATGTTCCTTTTGAATCTCTACTTTCCTACTGCCTTCATCCAATCCTTCTTATTCTTTTCCATGGCAAGCTGTATGTAGGGCATCACTGTTGTCAATGGCTACATCACATCCTCTCAGTGAAAATGGTCCAAATGCTCTGTCATAACACGGCTAATCATCTGTCGGTTTTCGATCATGTCGGAATAGAATCCCTTGATCCTTTTACATTTGTCATCACGCCCAACAATCGCGAGTTTGAAGCTCGTCACAGTCATTCAATCCCGAAATCCTACTCGGAATACCATAGACAAGGTTTAGACTTTCCTGATTCTCATGAATTTCGCCATCAATTCTAGCTTATACCACGAAGATTCGGATTAAGGAATCCAAGAGATACGCGCCCGGTCTAAGGTAGAATGGAAGTGGTTGTCAGTCACGCGTTCATAGGTGAGAATGATGATGAGTGTCACGGATCATCACATTCATCATGTGGAAGTGCAACAAATATCTTAGAACAGGAATAAACTGAATTGAATAGAAAATAGTAGTAATTGCATTAAAACTTGAGGTACAGCAGAGCTCCACACCCTTAATCTAAGGTGTGTAGAAACTCCACCGTTGAAAACACATAAGCGAAGGTCCAGGCATGGCCGAATGGTCAGCCCCCAAAATATGATGTGAAATTCGAATAATAGGAAAAAGGACCCAAGATGTGGTCAAAAGACACTAAATACAATGGTAAAATGTCTTATTTATACTAGACTAGCTACTAGGGTTTACAAAAGTAAGTAATTGATGCAGAAATCCACTTCTGGGGCCCACTTGGTGTGTGCTTGGGCTGAACTTGAGCTTTACACTTGCAGAGGCTTCTTTTGGAGTTGAACGCCAAGTTGTAACGTGTTTTTGGCGTTCAACTCTGGTTCGTGACGTGTTTCTGGCGTTTGACTCCAGAATGCAGCATGGAACTGGCGTTGAGCGCCAGTTTACATCGTCTAATCACGAATAAAGTATGGACTATTATATATTTCTGAAAAGCTCTGGATGTCTAATTTCCAATGCCGTGGAGAGCGCGCCATTTGGTGTTCTGTAGCTCCAAAAAATCTATTTCGAGTGCAGGGAGGTCAGAATCCAACAGCATCAGCAGTCCTTTGTCAGCCTTTTATCAGAGTTTTGCTCAGGTCCCTCAATTTCAGCCAGAAAATACCTAAAATCACAGAAAAACACAAAAACTCATAGTAAAGTCCAAAAATGTGAATTTAGCATAAAAACTAATGAAAACATCCCTAAAAGTAACTATATTATACTAAAAACTATCTAAAAATAATGCCAAAAAGCGTATAAATTATCTACTCATCAGGTATCTATCTCAACAAATTCCCAAACCCACTGATGGATTTCCCAGTGACACAGAGAAGAATCTAAGAGGAGAAACAAAGAAAGTAAGGTGGGGAGAATGTAAGATGATCACCACAAGTGATGAGAGGAGTTTGGAGGAAGTAGAACACCTCCAAGACAGTCCAAAGGGAAACCATGAAGAAAGAAACCATGCACCCCAACTCACACTCAAGGAAGAGCTGAAGAAGATGGAGATACTGAACCCATATGCACCCTTTCCCCAAAGGCTTAAGAGTGGTGTAGCAGGAATAATGTATTCAAGGTTCCTCGATATGTTTGCATCTCTTGAAGTAAATATACCATTCATTAAGGCCCTCCAGCAAATGCCCTCCTACATCAAGTATATAAAGGAGCTACTAGTCAGAAAGAGTACATTAAAGGGTGGACAAACAATAAAAATGAACAGGGATTGCAGTGCTCTCATTCAAATAGAGCCACCCACAAAGAAGAAGGATCCAGGGAGTTTCCACACTCCCTGTGCTATAGGAGAAACAATGATTGATAAGGGACTATGTGACCTGGGAGAAAGTATCAACCTAATGCCTCTACCCCTCATGAAAAAGCTTCAAATCAATGAGGTTGGGAACTCCCTCCTCCCCACAGGCAATAGGAGTGGTTGAGAATGTGTTAGTGAAGGTTGGGAACTACTTCCTCCCCACAGACTTTGTCATCCTGGAAATGGATGAGAATCCTATTCACCCCATCATTCTGGGAAGGCCATTCTTAGCCACAGCCAGAGCACTTATAGATGTGGAGCGAGGAGAGCTAGTACTGAGAATACATGATGAACAGCTCACCTTCAATGTTTTCAAACCCTCATAAAAAGCAGATCATGATAACAAAGAGCTGAAGGAAGAGTCAAACAAGGGAGCTAAAGCACTACCCCTATGAACTCCTGCGGTTAACAACCAATGTGATCAGAAAGAACATCAACCAAGTGCAATCCAAAAGGAACCAGACCCACTAGGGTCATATGAGATAAGCAACAAAACTTCCCTCAAAGCGAAAACATGTTCACCTTGACAAGGGGGGGAGATTTTAAGCACTACCAACCACCTTGACAAGGACCAAACGTCAAGCTAATGATGCTAAAGAAGCACTTTATAGGAGGCAACCCATGTTCTACACCCTCTCTCTTTAATCTCTAATAGTAGTAATAAAGTAAAGTTCATGGATTCTAAATCAACTTCAACAAACAATATGAGCATCCCTACATGCAACATATAGTACATGATAAGTTTGGTGTTCAAGACACACCAAGAGGGCTTGAACACACTCAATAGTATGAGATTCCTTTGGAATCTTGTTGCACCATATGATCACAAACAAGTTTGGTGTTGCCAACATTGCATGCATGGGAGAATGAGTGGTCGAGTGATTTGTATCCATGAAAAGCATTTAGTTGTTTAAATATTTCAAAAAAAACAAAAGAAAAAAAAATTTTTAGTAGCTAGTTCACACCTTAATCTTTCCCACCAACAATTTCAATTAACCGTTTGCATTCCTTTTGTCTTGTATAAGAAATCAAAAAAAGAGTATTGATGGTACTTGATAGGACAATCAAGGAAGGGAGATTCGGCCACTATGCCAAGGAACGTATACACTTGTCTCCAAGGGAAGTATCTTGGAAAGTGTTGCCATGCAACATTGGAAAGTGAATAGCTTTGGAGACCGAACTAAGAACCTCATAAAAGAGGTGATCCTTGTGCTCATCCAAGGTCAAGCCCCAACCGTCCATCATTAAGCAACACCATCAATCCACACCCTTCAATCATTTACCATTCTCCTATATAAACCCCTGCACACAACATCCTTCTGTTTCAATTCTTCATCTTCGAAACATACGTCGTACACTCCGTTCCCCACCAAAGGTTTTCATACACACTTGCATAGTCACCATCACTCATGGCTTCATCTAGCTCTAAAAGGAGAAGAGGGAAGGAGCCTATGGGGCAGCCTCCTTCTGATGCCGGGAGATTCAAAACCGCCTTCCACGAGCTTCACTATGAACAGATCAAAAACAAGAAAATCTTGTCAGAATTGACATTCCAGTTCAACGAAGATGAGTGCCCAACGATCAGAGAGAAGATTGCACAAAGGGGTTGGGAAAAGCTCACCAACCCAGAGACAAAGATAAATGCAAACCTCATCAAGGAGTTCTATGCAAATGCGGCCAGAGAAGACAATACTAGGGCCCCCACCTTCAACAGTTACGTAAGAGGAACAGAGGTGGACTTCAGCCCCAATGCTATAACAAGGACTCTTCAACTAAAATCACCACATTTCAATGAATTCAGTTATCAAACAAGAGTAAGCAATGCCCCCGAAGAAGATGAACTTGAAGAAATTGTAAATGATATGTGTGTTATAGGGTCTGATTGGGAAAGGTACTCAGATAAGAGGCCGCGGTTCATTAGGAGAGGAGACCTTGATAAACCCTATTTTTAGGGTTTATCTTGTATTGAATTTAGAGTATTTTGATAACCTTTTGTCACATTTAGCCTATGAATTAGCATGGTTCTGTTATCTCTCCCATATTTATGCTTAAGTGTAAAAACATGCTTTTTAAGCCTTATTTTGATAAATTCTAATTTCTCGTTGATTCCATAAGATGCCTTGATGTGTTTGCTAGTAATTCCAGGATTGAAATAGGCTAGGCATGGATCAAAGAAAGCAAGGAAGGAAGCATACAAGTGGAGAAAAGGATAAAAAGTCAAAGAAGCAAAGTCATCACAATTGAGGAGAATAACTAGGATAGGACTTCTAGTTCTCATATCTTGCCAAGAGCTTTGCTAGTTGTTAGTTTATTTTCTTTGCCATTTATATTTCTTGTCTAAAATCTTAAAAACCCCAAAAATAACTCACAACCAATAACAAGACACTTTATTGTAATTCCTAGGGAGAACGACCCGAGGTTCCAATACTTCGGTTTATAAATTTAGGGGTTTGTTTTAGTGACAAACAACTTTTTGTATGAAAGGATTATTGATTGGTTTAGGAACTATACTTGCAACGAGAATTCATTTGTGAAATTCTATACCGTCAAAAATCCAATCATCAAAATGGCGCCGTTGCCGGGGATTTGCAATGGTGTTATGTTATTGGTTATTGTACATATGTGCATAGTGTAAATAGTTTGTCTTCTGCTTGTTTACTAGATTTTGTTAGTTTTATTTTGTTTTTCCATAATGAATTCTCACTTTGGCTATGAGTTTGGTTCTAATTGTGTTGTAGGAAATGTGGACTTTAATGGCAACATGTACCAAGGATGGAACCAACAAAGATGGGAGGAGCCTCAAGGAATTGATCACTCCTATTGGCAACAACCTCCGGACACTTATAGGTGTAATTTCCATCCTAATGCATGTCAATTTAACGGCTATGATGACTCTTTTTGTGACACTCAACAACCACCATCATATGCCTATGAATCTCATCCTCAACATGAACCTCAACCATTCTCACAAGCCTTTCCACATCAAGCACCTTCCTATAATCCATATCCACCATATGACCAATCACCCATACCACATCCTTGTGACCATTATGAGCAAGAACCTTTAGAACCACCACAACCCTATCAAGATTACTCCCAAGAACCACCTCAATACACACAATCTCCACAACCTTACCAAGAAGAATCAACACCTTCCCATTATGAACCCTCTCTCCAAAATAATGAACCTTCTTACTCACCCCAAGCCCCAATAGACGATTCTCTCACTTTGTTACTTCAAGGACAAGAGGCCATGAAGCGGGATACACTTGAGTTTGTGACCAATTTGACTAAGGTGGTGCATACTTTAGCCCACAAATGTTTGAAGACTCAAGGTACTTCCGTGACCACATGTGAAAGGTCAAAAGAAGAGCAAAGCATGAAGGAGAAATTGGAAAATCCGGTGGAAAAGGAGGAGTCAAATTTTGTGTTAGAACATTTGGAGGAGCCTATGATCATTGAAGAAAAGGGAGAAGTGGTTGAAGATCTAGGAGATGTCGAAAGTCCATGGGAATGTAGTATCACGGAGAACTCTTCCAAGAAGCTTGATATTGATGTTGAGGAGGGTGCGCAACCTCCAAGGCATATCATCGTTGGAGATTTGGAAGAAGCTTATCAAGAAATGGATTCAATCATGGATGAATTTCTCTCTACAATGGAATCCTCTCTCATTGGACATGGAGTTGAAATTATAGAAGAGTGTACACAACCTCCCAAGGAAAACGAAAATGGCATGGTGTATATTGAAATTGAAGAATATAAAGAGGTTGATCAAGAGATGAATTCATTCATCAATGAATTCCTATCCAAAATTGAATCACCTCCCATTAGACAAGATGAAGTTCTTGAAGACAACACCATGCCACATGACAAAGGGGATGAGGTTGAAATTGAAGAAGCTTGTGAAGAGGTGGAAACAACCAAAGAAGAGCCTAACGAAGTAGACCTTGCATTGTCTAAGTGTGGGGAGGTCTCCCCTCCCGAGTCACCATCCAACACAACATTCAAGTGGGTAAAACTCTCATCCCTAAGCTTCACTTTCTCACTTGAATATGGTTTAATTGAATATGATGGTCAACTTAGAGCTCTTTGTGGAGTTAGGAATAGGAAAGAGTTATGTAGTGGTTGGAAATTCGGTATAAAAATCATAAAGGCCAAGACTCTAAGGTATAGGAATGAGGATGGAACGGAAATCACCGTATATGGGTCTAGAAGGAAGCATTGGTGGAATAAAGAGAATTCTATGTGTCAATCACCCTTATATCAACCACCCGTACGGAAAAATCATGAAACTCAACTAACGGATGGGTGTGAAGATAAGATATGGGATCCCGGTTCGCTATGTGAAGACCAACTATGGGGACTCATATCTTGGGTAGAACTTTGCCCCAGCTTGATGAAAATGGTTGGAAATTCTGTCAACCAATTGAGAAGCAAGGATCCTTGGAGATTTAAGGATGAGTACAAACATAAGCCACCATGACAATAGGCGCCTCAAAATGTCCAACTTAAGGACTTAAACTAAAAGTGCTAGGTGGGAGACACCCCACCATGGTAAACTCTTTCCACTCTCTTTTAAATTTGCTTAATAAGTGATTTAAGTTGCCATTGTAGGTAGATGTTTCATATAAATTTGTTTGTACAACTTAATTGTTAGCTTAGTCACGTGTAGTCACGTGTATGTTGTGTTTAGTAGTAGATGAATAATATCAAATTGCATTTTTGTGAATTGTATGATGGTTGATTGAATAAAGAGTTGTGAGCAGTATGGGGAGCACCTGAGCATAATTTTTCTGAAAAAAAAAGCAGAGAGGGGGTGGACGCGCGCGCACGATGTACGCGCATGCGTCCCTGAACGGATGCATCATCACCCACATTCCAGAGAGTTGGGCCTCTCTTAGGCAAACACTACGCCCTGAGCCCAACACCATCCACGCTGACGCGTACTACGTGCGTGCGCGCCGATTATAAGAACAGGGAAGTGCACGCGGACGCGCACCTGTCGCGTCCGCGTCGATCTGCTGCTGGAACTTTTGAGCCAAGCCCCCAGAGAGTTATGCTGGATCTGGGCCAACTTTAAGCCCCTAGCCGAACTCAATCTGCGCAGACGCGCACTCGCCGCGTGCGCACCCATATGCCTAAAGGAGGAATAGACGCGAGCGCACACATCGCGCTAGCGCGCCTTCCGGAAAATTCTCAATATACGCGGACGCGCGCTTGCCGCGCGCGCGTCGCTTATATGATGCCACTCCAGGCCTTTGCCCAGAGAGTTGGGCGTGCGTCAAGCCCACTCTAAGCCTCAAGCCCAACCCAATGTACGCGCACGCACCCTTGTATAGTTGCCAATCCACGCTTGCGCGCACTGCACGCTCACGCGTGGGTCCTTAGTTTCATCAATGTACGCGGACGCGCATGGTGCGCTCTCGCGTCGATTCAAAAATAGGATAACCCTAGTGCGCGAAGGACATTGCGCAGTCGCGCACTCTCTCTTCTCCCTCATCATCCTCTTCTTCTTCTCACCCTCAACCGCCGCTAACAGCAGCGCCGTCGCCACCGCCGCACGGCCAACCCCAACCTCCCTCTCTCACCATCAGCCAACTCCCATTCGTCCTCTCTCTCTCTCACCCACTCACTCTGCCCTCTGCTCTCTCGCACGACCCACACGCTGCCGCAGCCGCCGCCATCTTCACCGCCACCGTCCACGGCGGCGCAACTCGTTGCTTCTGTTGCTTCCTTTCCAGCCCCAATTCCCCTTTCCATTCTCAGTTCTTCCCAACTCTCAGGTTCCTGCTCAAAATCTGTTTGTTCTCATTTGTTTGATTCTGTTAGCTACTGTAATTTTCTGATAGTTAGTTAGAATTCAAATTTTGCATGTTAGGTTAGTTAGAAATATATGCGGTTAGGTAGCTAGGACTGGATAGAGGACTCTAGGCCTGATAAGTGCTCCGTTTGTGTTCATATTCTGTTTGCTGACTTGTCTGATAAGTGCCACTTTTGAGTTGCTCTGTGTGCAATCTGTGTTTCCTGGATGCTATCTTATTGATGTTGTGATTAATTGATATTGTAATCATGTTGTTTGTGCCATTTTGCTACCCGGGAACGTCCAATTTTAAGCCGAGATGCTGCCCAATTTTCAAGAAATTTAATTTCATTTTGGTCTTTATTATAATTTTGGGCTAATTCTCATTACTTTTGACTTTCGGGATTGGCCTTGTACATTGTGAACATGAGCCACGACTCCTATTTTCTTTGAGCCTAAATGTCATCATGCCACTAATCCTCATTTTTCTTTTTAACTCACTAATTTTGTTAACCATTTAACTTCTACTCATGTTTAACTCTCTTTTAACCATTCTTTCAAAGGTACGATGCTTTCATTGCTTAATGAATATGAGTTGTTGACTTTAGTGACCATCACATTGTATGCATTTTGTGAATCCTTTTGTTGGCAAGCTTTCTTTCATCATATCACTAACTATCAATCTCACCTCTTACTCACTAACTTGTTTAATCTACTCATTTCATTTCTCTTTACTCGATTCATTACCCATTCCTTTGAGTTGTGATGATGAACATGCCTATTCTTTAAAATTGTATACGTTGTGGTTGTGTTGATTTCTTGGTTTATGTTTCCGTCTATGCTTATTTGCACACCAAGTTTTCAATACCTCATCTTACATCTTGAAGTTGCTCTTAATTGCTATATGCTACATGTTTAATTGTTATCATATTGTTTTTTTTTTCAGGATGTCGGATAAAGGAAAAGCTATAGCCACCTCTTCCAAGAAAAGAAAACACTCTACACCCTCTATTCCCTCCATCTACAAGAATTATGCTAAGAATCCGCTGAATAACGAAGAAAAAGAGAATCAGTTGTTACCTTCTACCGATCCAACCAAGTTCCCCAATCTTTACTGTGAGCTCCACCTGTCCAAGTATTGGACGACGAAACTAAACACCGAGAAGAAACTTGTCCTTCCCAATGATGTGAGACGGTCAATTACTAGTCGGATCCTAGAGTTGGGTATGGATTTTGTTGACAGAGATTTGGGGGATATCAACATCTCTTGGGTGAAGGAATTTTATTGCAATTTCTTCCGTCCCACTTTGGATTCAGTTTAGTTGAGGGGTAGAGAGGTCATGATTACTGAGACTACTATAGAGGAGGCATTGCAGTGCCGACATCTTCCTGATGGCACCTGCACCCATCAGCAGGCTGAGTTGGCTATTCACAGCATGACCTTTGACTATGAGGCGCTTAGGCGCGTGATCGGTCTACCAGATGCTACTTGGGTCATGGATGCGAACAACACTCGAGAGGTCAAGACTTGGCAGATGATATTTGCCCATTATGTCTTACCCACCACTCACTTCTCTGAGATCCCTATGGAGATGCTACTTCTGATTGGGTGTGTTATGGAGGGGAAGGAGGTCTATTTTCCTCGATTGATCCGACAGTGTATGTGGCGAGCACACATTCGTGGCCTCCTCCCGTTCCCTACCTTGGTTACCAGCATGGCCGCCCTAGCTGAGGTCCCCTGGCCAGATGATGACGTGACACCACCACCCCCAGATGACGATGACAAGGAGGTTACTATTCCTTGGGGTAGTTAGGTGCACGAGAAGCCCCCAGCTAGACGCCGATCTAGGGCTAGGGCGGTGGCAGGGACAGCCGGACCTCCAGCAGCCCCATCCTCTTCTACAGCAGCAGCTCCATCTTCTTCGACAGCCCCTCCTTCAGCACCTGAGCCTACTTACTTACTGGTCCAGTGTCTATTTCGGTTTTTAGAGCGCGAGAGGCTCCATGTCAGATGCCGACTGGATCGGATGGACCAGGCGCTCATCTCTCTTGGCGCTGAGTTACCTTCGCTTCCCGACTCTCCGGCCTCCGATGAGCAGGATCATCAGGAGGAGGATGCGGAGGCACCGACTCAGCAGGATGCCCCTCCAGCTGCTCCAGACACCACAGAGACACCACAGACCCATACGGAGCCGGTCCCACAGCCACAGCCAGAGCCTACCGTTGTACCTTCCACTGATCCTCCGGTTTAGCATCGAGGATGATGCTCGATCTTAAAGTGTGGGGAGGTCACCGGTAGCACCACCATTAGAGGACCGGTGAACATTTTGGCCACTTTCCTAGTTATCTTATTTTGCATACCTTTTTGTATATATTTGATGCATTTTGAGCTCATTTTAGATACTCTTGCTATTTTGGTTCGTTTTGGATACCTTTACTGCTTATTTTGGATTTTAGATATTTTGATGCTTGTGGATATCTTTAGATGTTTTAGATGATAAATTTCATACTTTTAGTTGGATTTTTCTTTATACATTTTTGCATATTTTTCTTTTTAGTTTGTGGTTGTGATTAGAAATCATACTTTGAATTGCAAAGACTTAGTCACCCTTTTTGCATAAGAAAGTAGTTTTAAGCGGAAAAGGAAAGGGTAAACTAAGGAAATTTTTGAAATTTCTCAATCACAATAATGCTTAGTCAAATATTGAGATTTTTCAAAAAATTTAATTATAGGGCACCAACCCAATTGATTGAAGAAAATTTTTGGTGAAACTTGCTTGAATTCATACTTTGTGAAGCATGTATTGAGCCTAGAACACAAGCTTGTGAGACTTGAGCCTATTGATGTGGTTACATTTTATAACCACTTATTTTCCATTCTTGTGTGAAATTGTTTTCTATCTATGATTGTGATCCTTGATTTGTTTGATTCTATATGTCCATTTATTTCTTGTACTCATGCATTTGTATGATTGAGGCCATTATTTTATTAGCCCACTTACCCAAATAGCCTACCTTTTACTCTCCTTTGTTAGCCAAATTTGAGCCTACGATTAACCCATTTTGTTCTCAATTTAGCACATTACAAGCCCAAGGCGGAAAACCAATGAAAGTCCCTTGTTTGGATCTTTGATTAGCCTAGGCTAGTGAGAGTGTTTATTATTCAATGTGGTGAGGCTTGGGAACATTGGATGGGATAAAAAAAAGGGTAGTACACCTTCATATTTAGGAATTGGGAACATATTCATGTATTGATTAAATGTATAGACCTTATACATTGATGTTCTTGTATATAGTTTGAAAAAAAAGAAAAGGAAAGAAAAAAATGTATATAGAAGAAGAAAGAAAAATGAAAAGAAAAGAAAAATAATAAAAGGGGACAAAATGCCCCAAAGTGAAGTCAATAAAAAGGAATCAATGCATAGGTGTTATGAATCAAATAAGAATGCATGAGTATGTAAGAAAAAGTGAAGAATGGGTAGTTAGAATAGTTTGAATTTGTATAGGTTATTATATAGTTAGGTGGGAAAGTCTATACTAATCAAAGATCTAAACTCTAATCCACTTAACCATAAATGATTCTACCTTAACCCTAACCCCATTACAACCTAAATGAAAGACCTCATGATGAATGTATGCATGCATTGAATAAATGTTGATTGTTAGAAGAAAAATCAAATTTTGGAAAGCTTGAATATAAGAGAATTGAGTGAATTAACCCTTAAACACTTGAGTGAATAGAGTGGATACACATCCGGTGAGGGTTCAAAAGTTCAATTACATGTATTCACCCATATTATCTATATTCTTGCAAGCTTGAATTTCTTTTTGATAAATCAATACAATTGTGGTTTGGACTTAACTCCTATTGCCCTAACTATTGTGCTTACACATGTTCTCTTGGGAATTGATTTGTTTGAACTAAGCATTTGCATTTACTTTAGGTAGTTGCATTTAGATAGGACTCATATAGTTTAGTTGCATTCAATAAATGTCACACCCCTTAGTTCCTTCTTATTTTAGCATGAGGACATGCTAAGGTCTAAGTGTGGGGAGGTTGATAAACCCCATTTTTAGGGTTTATCTTGTATTGAATTTAGAGTATTTTGATAACCTTTTGTCACATTTAGCCTATGAATTAGCATGGTTTTGTTATCTCTCCCATATTTATGCTTAAGTGTAAAAACATGCTTTTTAAGCCTTATTTTGATGAATTCTAATTTCTCCTTGATTCCATAAGATGCCTTGATGTGTTTGCTAGTAATTCCAGGATTGAAATAGGTTAGGCATGGATCAAAGGAAGCAAGGAAGGAAGCATACAAGTGGAGAGAAGCATAAAAAGTCAAAGAAGCAAAGTCAGCCATGCACGCGCACGCGCACAAGGCGCCCGCGCGCACATTGCAGAATCGACCAGGGACGCGCACGTGTACTGTGCGCGCACGCGTCGATTACCGCACATGACTTCATTAAAGCAACACGTGCCTGGCGATTTGAGAGGGTTTCTGAACCCATTTTGGCGCCAAATGCTGATAGAAAGGAATAAAAGGATTAAGGATTGAGGGGAAGGCAATCAATCTAGCATATAGCATAATTAGGATTAGTTTAGAGTTAGTTTTAGAGAGAGAAGCTCTCACTTCTCTCTAGAATTAGGATTAGGTTTAGGTTAATCTCTCTTCTTAGATCTAGGTTTAATTCATGCTTTGATTCACTTTTCATTTACCAATTCTTAATCTTCTCCTCCTCCTCTTTCTAGTTATGTGCTTTAATACTTGTAATTCTTCATTTTGTTTTGGATAGATTGTTGTTCCTTTGTTTTCTTTCAATAATGCAATTTGAGGTAATTCATGATAATTGTGATTTCCTTGATTGTTGTTGTTAATTCCTTGCAATAATTGTTGTTAGATTCTATTCTTGTTATCAATTTACTATGCTTTTCTTATATGCCTTCCAAGTGTTTGATAAAATGCTTGGTTGGATTTTAGTGTAGGTTTTGTTCCTCTTGGCCTAGGTAGAGTAATTAGTGACTCTTGAGTTATCTAATTCCTTTGTTGATTGATAATTAGAAGTTGCTAATTGATTTGAATGCCTCTAAAGCTAGTCTTTCCTTTAGGAGTTGATTAGGACTTAAGGAATCAAATTGATTCATCCACTTGACTTTCCTCCATGGTTAGAGGTTAACTAAGTGGGAGCAATGGACAATTTGTCATCACAATTGAGGAGGATAACTAGGATAGGACTTCTAGTTCTCATATCTTGCCAAGAGCTTTGCTAGTTGTTAGTTTATTTTCTTTGCCATTTATATTTCTTGTCTAAAATCTTAAAAACCCCAAAAATAACTCACAACCAATAACAAGACACTTTATTGTAATTCCTAGGGATAACGATCCGAGGTTCCAATACTTCGGTTTATAAATTTAGGGGTTTGTTTTAGTGACAAACAACTTTTTGTATGAAAAGATTATTGATTGGTTTAGGAACTATACTTGCAACGAGAATTCATTTGTGAAATTCTATACTGTCAAAAATCCAATCATCAGACCTCATCCCGGAAGCCAAGGGATGGTTTGAGCTCGTAAGGAGGTCTATCCTTCCAGCCGCAAACAATTCTGAGGTTAATATTACTCGAGCTACCATGGTACATTACTTAGTAAAGGGTGGAAGCATCAATGTGCATGAAATTATAGCTGAAGGGATCCTGGAGTCAGCCGAGAAGAATGATCCAGGTGCTAGACTTTGGCACCCCCGCACCATCCTGAGACTATGCATGAAAGCCAAGGTGGTATTCGAAGACAACAATCCACAATAGGTGAATCCTGGGAGGTTAGTCACACTCCAACGCATAAACTTTGTGACACCCGCTCAACAGCAAAGAAGGCCTCAGATAAGGAAAAGAACTACACAAGAAGAGCCTCACCAAGAAGAACTCCAACAAACAGGGTACCAGCAAGAAGAGCAACAAGATCCTACCAACATAAATATGTTTCACATTCAAGGAGCCATTGAGGATCTGGCAAGGAGCTATATGGAGGGACAAGAACAAAAACTGCGGGTTCAATCTCAAAGGTTGGATCATCAAGAAGAACTACTTTCTAATTGGATGGATCAACAAAGGGAGTAGCAGAAACAACAAATGGAATTGCAGCAGGAGCATTATTCCCAACTCACCCAAGCCATCAATCAAGTGACCCAATGGCAAGAGCTCCAAGACAAACAGCTTCAAGAACTCAACCAACGTCAGAAAGCTCAGATGAAAGCATTCAACAAATTCAGTGTGCTTAACGAAGGACGGCAACCGCATAGGGAAGAGTTTAGCATAAACACTCAGGCCAAGTTGACTTATGTGACTGGGCATATGCATAACTTGCACCCTGCCATCCCAAGTTATGAATCAGTCCATAAGGACTTAACAGAACAAGAAGAGGGAAAGGTGAAACAACAAAATGAAGCATTAAAGAAGAAGATGGAGGATGCTGGTTTTTGGAAGAAGCTGATCGGAAAGCGCAAAGGAAATGGGGACTCAAGCAATCAAAAAGGATCCCAAGCAGAAGAGCATAGGCATCCCCATGAGTAAAAGGTGGTGGAGTCCTTTCTTAGTCTATCTTTCAAGCTTTAAATAAGGAAAATCATGTATGAAATAGAACATGCTTCCATGAGTAGCTTAGGATTTTCAATTCTGCATTTAATGTTTTCATTGCTTAGGTCTATGCTTACTAAGCTTAATGTCCCTAGTTTTCACTTTCATCTTGCTTATATGTATTCTTGTCCTTTAAGTTAATTAACAAGAAAATTTTATGATAAGAACAAGAGTGGAGTTATTTTGTGAAGTGAATTTTGAATGTTTGTGGTAGGGTGATTAGTTAGCTAAGTTGGTTCACCAACAAGGAAAGAAGGCAACTATCTATCCTGAATCTTATGCTTGAAACACATCCTATGAGACTAACTAAATAATAAGATCCCAATAAGAAAAGAGAAAGAGCAATAAAAGTTGGAAAGAAAGGAAAAACAATAAGAAACAATGCTAGGCACCAAGGGTTTGAAGAGTGAGGCATGTGTCTGTGGTGTTCATGTGCAAGGGATATGCTTAGATGAATAAGCTCTTAGGGGTGCCTTATCACTTGGTAACTTGGATTAACTAATCCGGGATTATCAGCTGAAAGTCCACTATCAAGAGTGACCTTTGTTACAGAACACTTAGTAACCCAAAGAGGTGCTGGGCACCAAGGTCTCAAGAAAGAAAAATAACAAACCATGTGCCTGTGGTGTGTATGTATGAGGGAAAGAGACTTGAGGGAGTAAGTCCTTAGGGGTGTCTTAACACCTAGCACCTTGAATCAACTGGTTCATGAGTGTTGACTGAAAGCTTATCATAAAGAGTCGCCCTCCTACAGAGCACTTAGCCAAAAGAAGAATGCAATAAATCTTAAAAAAAAGGTGGGGCGAAGGATCAACAATTAAGAAGTCTCAAAGGATGCAATCAAGAGAGTGACCAAGGACTTGATAAAGGCCTGAAACCTAGTAAAGGAATGAACCTAAGTTGCTATGCATGAAACCCCATAAACCAGAAATTCTACTTCTATATTTATTTCTTGTTCTTTCATCCATTCTTCCTATGTTTCAGTACTTACTTAGGGACAAGCAAGCTTTAAGTTTGGTGTTGTGATGCCAGGGCATCTAGGCCAATTTCACTGACCTTTTCTTTACTGTTTTAAGGTAGTTTCATGCATTTTCTTAGAGAATAAGGCAAGTTTTGGATGAAAATACACTCACACCTTGATTCAAGCAACTATTGTGAATTTTACATGATTTCATGAGGATTTTGCAAGAAATTAATGACAAATTGATGATGCATAATCTCATGACTTTGGCTAGAGCTTTGATGTACTTTATTTGCTTGATTTCAGGACAAAGGAAGCAAGGAAGAACCACGTTAGTAACCACGTTAACTTAGTTAACGTGACCACTAACATGGAATGGGAATGAGCTTGCAACAGTAATAAGAAAAGTGATCACCAATAACGCCTGCGAAGCCATCATAAACCCACATTAATTGCCACGTTAATTAGGTTAACGTGGTAGTTAACGTAGAGACAAAGAGAGCTCCAACGTTAGTGGTAAATGTGAACACCACTAATGCTCCAAAATTTGGCAATGAGCCACGTTAAGAGTCACGTTAACTTGGTTAATGTGAACTCTAACGTGGAAGAGAGGAACAATGCCAACGTTTGTGACACTCACCTTTGTCACTAACGTTGGATCAAACTAGCATTGCCCACATTAGTAGTCACGTTAAGACCACTAACGTGAAAGTTAACGTGGAGCTAAAATTGATGAGCCAACGTTAGTGACACTCACCTTTGTCACTAACGTTGGGGATGGCATTCACTACCACATTAGTGGCCATGTTAACTTAGTTAATGTGAACTTTAACATAGGGACAAGGGGCACAAGGCAACGTTATTGGGAAAGGTGAGTCCCAATAATGCTTGCAAAGGTTCATAAGGCTACGTTAGTGGTCACGTTAGTGCCACTAACGTTGAAGTTAACGTGGGCTATATGGGGTTGGAACGTTAGTGAAAAAGGTGATTGCCACTAACGTTCTCCAACCCACAATCTTACTTAACGTTAACATCACTAACGCCCATGTCTAACTCACACTTTTCTGCAAGCTGAGCCCACTAAAGATTGTAACTGCTTCAACTCAAGATCTAAGGCCCACATCCAGGACTTGGAGAACTCACTAGAAGATCAAGAAGAATAGTATATATAGGAGTAGTTTTGAACAATAGAGGAGGCTTGGCACTTTGGAGAACTACCCTCTGTATATTTACTTTTCTGCATTTTTCTAGCTAAGCATGTATTTTTTTCTGCCATTTCCCATTTCAAGAGCTATGAACAACTAAACCCCTTTCATTGGGTTAGGGAGCTCTGTTGTAATTTGATGGATCAATTATAGTTTTCATTCTTCTTCTTCTTTCTTTTCTCTTGATTTACTAGAAAGCTTTCGATCTTAATTCAATTGGTTAGTTGTCTTGGAAAAGAAACTCTCCATAATTGGATCTCCTTTGAACCTTGGAAAAGGGATGAGGAGATCATGCTAGAAATGCTTTCTCATGTTGGACCAAATTGGGGTCTGGGCGGATATAGTGACATGTAATCCTCCCAACACTTTGATTTGGAAATACATGTGGTATAATCATTGACCATACTTCATCTCTTCCCATGAGCAATTAAATCAAGGAATTGGGCAATTGTTCAAGCTTAGAGAGATTGGGTTGCCAAGGAATTGGAACCCAATCACTTAAGATTGCCAAGGAGATCAATAGATGCTTTGATTGAGGAAGAGATGAAAATGAATTTGATCCGGAAAATACATCTCCTGAGCCCAATGAATTCCCCATTTCTGATCTTACCCATTCTCTTTACTTTCTCCCATTTATTACCATGTTCATCTCCTTAATTCCCTAGTTAAGATTCTGCACTTTATTTCCCCTAAGGTTTACAGAAATAAGTAAATGATGCAGAAATCCACTTTCAGGGCCCACTTGGTGTGTGCTTGGGCTGAGCATTGAAGCTTTCACGTGCATAGACTTCTCTTGGAGTTAAACGCCAGCTCTGGTGCTAGTTTGGGCATTTAACTCCAGCTTTTATGCCAGTTTGGGTGTTTTATGCTAGAATTTTTATGCTGAATTGGAATGCCAGTTTGGGCCATCAAATCTCGAGCAAAGTATAAACTATAATACATTGCTGGAAAGCCCAAGATGTCTATTTTTCAACGCAATTGAGAGCGCGTCAATTGGGTTTCTGTAGCTCCAAAAAATCCACTTCAAGTGCAGGGAGGTCAGAATACAACAGCATCTTCAGCCCTTTTTCAGCATCTGAATCAGATTTTTGCTCAGGTCCCTCAATTTCAGTCAGAAAATACCTAAAATCACAGAAAACCACACAAACTCATAGTAAAGTCCTGAAATGTGATTTTTTCATATAAACAACTAAATATATACTAAAAACTAACTAAATCATACTAAAAACTACCTAAAAATAATGCCAAAAAGCGTATAAATTATCCGCTCATCAATGTCCTATCCTAGTTATCCTTATCAATTTTGATGAGAATTGACCATTGCTCCCACTTAGTCACCCTCTAACTATGAAGGTGCATCAAGTGGATAAATTAATATGAACCCTCAAGTCCTAGTCAACTCCCAAGGAAAGACTAGAGTTAGTGGAATTCAAAATCAATCAGCCACTTTCAATTATCAATCAACAAAGGAGTTTGATAACTCAAGTATTGCCAATAACTCAACCAAACCAAGAACATAAAATCCTACTCTAACATCCTTCTAAGAATTTTGTCAAGTACTTGGAGGGCATAGCACAAAAGCATAGAAAAGCAATAAGAGATAATAAAATCCAAACAATCAATTGCACTAATACGGAAATTGAATCTAGCATCAAAAGTTCACAAACTAAAATAGTAACAATGAGTAATCAATAAGAGTAGAAGAGAAATCCTAAATCCTAAAACCTAGAGAGGGGAGAGAGCCTCTCTCTCTAGAACCTACATCTAAAACCTAAAATTATGTGAATGAGAAATGTATGAATGAATGTATGGATTCCCCCACTCTGTAGCCTCTAATTTTTTATTTCTGGGCCAAAAACTGGGTCAAAATGGGGCGATTTCTGATACGTACAGGTCGCGGCTCTGTCACGCGTACGCATGGATTGAACTTTCGCCAGTTCATGCGTACGCGTGATCCACGCGTGCGCATCACCTAACGGCATGGCAACTATAGCAAATTATATATCATTGCAAATCTCCGGATGTTAGCTTTCCAACGCAACTAGAACCGCCTCATTGGGACCTCTGTAGCTCAAGTTATGATCGATTTAGTATGAAGAGGTTAGGCTAGATAGCTTAGCAATTCCTTCAATTTCTTGTATTCCTTCCACTTTTGCATGCTTCCTTTCTATCCTCTAAGCCATTCCTGCCCTATAAACCCTGAAATCACTTAACACACATATCAAGGCATTGAACAGTAATAAGAGAGGATTAAAATTAGCTTAATTAAGGCCAATGAAGTATGTTTCCAATCATAGCAGAAAATTAGGAAGGAAAATATAAAACATGCTATTTCTATGAATAAGTGTGAGATTAGTGGATAAAATCCACTCAATTAAGCACAAGATGTACCACGAAATAGTGGTGCATCAAGTCTCCCCACACTTAAACACTAGCATGTCCTCATGCTAAGCTCAAAATAAGCTATAAGTGTGAAGAGGAATGGTAGAAAGTATAAGATGCAACCTATAAATTCAACTATATGCTAAGATATTTCTGTCTACTTGGTTAAAATTAAATAAGCTCTTCAAGACAAACATAAATTAGATTTCACTAATTTAAATTATACAATAAAAGACAAGTAAACTTGTAAGAAGATAGCTCATGAAAGCATGGAACATAGAATCAAGCATTGAACCCTCACAGGAAGTGTATATGAACTCTAATCTCTTTAGTGTCTAGGGTCAATCACTCTACTCTTCTCTAATCATGCTTTCTAAAACTTTGTTCTTCATCCAACCAATCAACAAGTATTTAGTATACCAATGCAAACATCATGAGGCCTTTTCAAGGTTGTAATGGAGCTAAGGTAAGGGTGAGGATATGTGTATGGCCAAGTGAGTTAAAATATGAATCTTTGATTAACCTAAGCTCTCACCTAACATACATACACACTCTATATAACTCTAAAATCATGCCTAACTACCCAAAATTTCCACTTTTGTATTACATACTCATGTATCAATATTTCTTTAATTTTATCACATATACATTGATCGTTTATTAAACTTAACATTGGGGTAATTTTGTCCCCTTATTCACTTAGTTACTTAATTATTTGAATATTTTTGGTTTTTCTCTACTCTTTTTTTTTTGGAAGCAAACACAACATATCAATGCACATGAGTTTTTAATTTTTATGGTCTCACATGAGTAAGTACCCAAATTTCCAATATTTTGTCAATGAAACACTGTATACTTTCATCAACCCAAGTTCCCACAGTTCCCCACACTTAATTGACACACAATCTCTAACTTAAGCTAACCAAAGATTCATTCGGGGTAATTAATTGCTTTTCTGCTTAAGGCTAGTGATATGGTAAAATATAGAATAAACGGGAATTAAAAGGCTCAAGGTGGCAAACAAAGGTGGTTGAAAGGGTAGGCTATTTGAGATAAGTGAGCTAACAACAAATGATGGCCTCAATCATATTCAAGTATGTAAATACACTAAACAATGGACATATAGAATGGAACAAAATATAGATTACAATTATGGAGAAGAAAACATACAAGAATAAAAATTTATGGCTAAATAATGTAACCATATAATTAAGCTCAAGTCTCACAGGTTGTGTGTTCTTAGCTATAAACTATGTTCCAAATAAAAGCTTCAAACAAGTTTAACACAAATTTTTAATTTAAATTAGTAAAATATTGTAAAAAGGGTCTTGAAAAGAAACTCATTACTTTAACCAAGCAGTGGTAAAATATGCACAAAAATCAAACAAACATGCAATCAAACATGCAAATGCAACAATGAACTACAAAGAAAATTAAACAATGGTGTTGAAAAGAAGGTAACTAATCCCCGAAAGTCGGTATCGACCTCCCACACTTAAAGATTGCACCGTCCTCGGTGCATGCTAAGATGTGCAAGTGGACGGGTAGCTCCAACTGACGCTTGTAGATGGAGGCACCTTAGTTGGAGGTCTGTTAGTTCCTCTCCTTGTTGGTGTCTTGTCAGTGCCCTTCTCTTTTTCTTTCTTGATACCCATGCCTAAGGAAGAAGAAAAAGGAAGAGTGTGTGAAATATAGATAACTAAGACTGGAAGGGAGAAAATTCCAAGTGATAATGAATGCCAAAGAAAAGATAATGGCTTAAATACATGGTAGCTACAACATTTAGGTAAGACATCAATTTATATCATGTAGGCAATTCAGAATAATAAGATGCAGGAGGGTAAAAACATGCAAGTAACAGGCATGAGAAGCATAACTCAAGCATCAAGTAATAAATATGCCAAACTAAAGAGCACTTGCTATGATGACAATTGTGAATGATAATCCGAAATATATGTGGAGTGCAATGTGAGAATAAGAATGAAAAGAATGAGTCCAAATGTATATGAGAGCCAAACTTAAATGTCAATTGTCAAATCAATCCTTATAATATTCACAGGTTCAAAATAATAAAATAGTACCCAAATAAAATTCCAACACCAGCATAAAAATGCATGAGAAGAACCCATAGATAACTAAGGTAACATGAAATAAATAAATGCAATAATGGAAACAAGGGGGACAGTGTAGATGTGGGGAAAGAAAAGAAGGGGAAACGAGAGAAGAAGGAGAAGGGAATGAAAAACAGAGCGTGATGCACGCGCAGGCATCACGTGTCCGCGTGAAAACTGAGTTGGCCGTTCGATGCGAAAGCGTCGCCCACACGTACGCGTGGGTGGTCTGGAAGCAAACGGGCGCGCACGCGTCAAGGACGCATACACGTGGATGATTTTGTGCTTCTAGCGCAGTTCCAGCCCGAGATCATCACAACTCTCTGTTCGGCACCCTATTTACACCGATTTGGGTGTCCACGCGTACGCGTCGTTGACGCTTACGCGTGGATGGTAAATATTGCAGGGGACGTGTACGCGTAAGGTACGCGTACCCGTGGTGTTGCTCGTGCGTAAGGCACCCCTCCCGCATGTCTCTCGCATAACAATCTGGTCAGTTGCGCATACAGAAACAACGCGTGCGCGTCGTGGACACTTGCGCGTCGTGGACACTTGCACGTCGTGGACACTTGCGCGTCGATCCCCTTTTTTTATGCAGAATGCAAAATGCACAATGCATCATGTAGATGATTATGCAGAAACTATGAATGAATACTATGGAAAAACAAAATAAAATAAGACTAGGAATGAAAAGGGACGATTATACCATGGGGGGTTGTCTCCCACCTAGCACTTTTAGTTAAAGTCCTTAAGTTGGACATGTGATGAGCTCCTTGTCATGGCGGCTTGTGCTTGAACTCGTCCAGAAATCTCCACCAATTTTTGCAATTCCAGTAGCCTCCGGGATCCCAAACTAGGCACATCAAGCTTCCAAGCAAATGTAAACAAGTGGCAAGGCCCCAAGATTGAGGAAGGTTGAGGTGTATTCTGGGGTCCCAAACCTTATTGGTCATCACCCTTTCTTCTTGATCTTCAAGCTTCCATTCGGGTGGCAAGCAATTTGAATTCTCACTGAAGCATCCAAACAACTTCCTAGACCCATTCAATCGAGCTCGACACCAACCTTTGCATTTTAACTTGAAGCATGCAACCATATTGAACCTTGCAGGACAACTCTTACCACTAACCATCTCCCTCTTACTCTTAACGCCACAAAGAGCTCTAAGTTGCCCATCTGTCTCAAGCAAAGCATATTCAAGTGGGCTAATTAAGCTTAGGGATGAAAGATTTACCCACTTGAATGAAGGAATGGATGGTGATGGCTTTGGAGAGAGGTCTCCAACAACTTTGGCAAGGTGATTTCCAGCTCCATGCCCTTGAGTTCTTCCTTGAATTCTTCCATCTCCTTGCAAACCTCTTCAGCTTCAACCGCAACCTCATCAAATTCTTCTAATTCTTTCCCGTTACTCAAATCATAAGTTGGAGGTTTAGAAAAGTCTACCTCCATATCATTTCAAGATTCACTCGGATAAGGTTCTTCAAAATCAAGGGGTTCAGTTGCGGATGCAAGTTCATCACTAGGAGGGCTTGACTCATGATCATCATCACCCAGGGAACTTGCCTCTGGATCTATTCCGTCCAATTCTTCATAAGGAACATGCCTTGGAGGTTGTGCACTATCCTCCTCAACATCAATTCAAGCTTATTGGAGAAATACTCTACAATTTGAGATTTCCATGGAGGTTCAGCATCTCCTAAGTCTTCAACTACTTCTTCCTCTTCAATTATCATGGCTTCCCCCACTTGTTCCAATAGAAAGTCACGTGCCTCATTGTCCACTGGAGTTTCTAGTGTCTCCTTCATGCTATGCTGTTCTTTAGAGTCTCCACATGTAGCCATGGGAGTTTCTTGAGTGCTCAGATGTTGGAAAGCTAATCGAATTATCGCTCGCTCCAGTTGATGAATAGTTGCATGAAATTGATCCATTGTTTCCTTGAAACTGTCCTTTGATTCTTGTTCCGCTTGGATTGCATGATTAGGATCATATGGCTCTTGGGTTGATAGATATGAGCATGGTGTATATGGAGGTGATGGTTCTTGGGAGTAATTGGGTTGGAATTGTGGTGGTTCCATATATGGTTCATATGGTGATTGGTATGATGGATATGGGTTAGGATCATATGAGGGTGTTTGGTGGTAAGAGGCTTGTGAGTATGGTGGTTCAAAACTATGTTGAGGAGGGGGTTCTGGTGGACGAAATTGTGATCATCAACAATGGCTCCAATAATTTGGTAGCTCTCACACGTGAATTACACTTAGTCACAACTCCGCACAACTAACCAGCAAGTGCACTGGGTCGTCCAAGTAATACCTTACGTGAGTAAGGGTCGATCCCACAGAGATTGTTGGTATGAAGCAATCTATGGTCATCTTGTAGATCTCAGTCAAGCTGATTCAAATGTGATTGGATTAGATAATTAAAAGATAAATAAAATAGGATAGAAATACTTATGTAAATTAATGGTGGAAATTTCAGATAAGCGTATGGAGATGCTTGTCCCTGTTGAATCTCTGTTTTCCTACTGCTTTCATCCAATCCTTCTTACTCCTTTCCATGGCAAGCTGTATGTAGGGCATCACCGTTGTCAATGGCTACATCCCATCCTCTCAGTGAAAATGGTCCAAATGCTCTATCACAGCACGGCTAATCATCTGTCGGTTCTCAATCAGGTTGGAATAGAATCCCGTGATTCTTTTGCGTCTATCTCTAACGCCCAGCCTTCAGGAGTTTGAAGCTCGTCACAGTCATTCAATCCCGGAATACCACAGACAAGGTTAGACTTTCCGGATTTCCATGAATGCCACCATCAATTCTAGCTTATACCACGAAGATTCTGATTAAGGAATCCAAGAGATATGCGCCCGGTCTAAGGTAGAACGGAAGTGGTTGTCAATCACGTGCGTTCATAGGTGAGAATGATGATGAGTGTCACGAATCATCACATTCATCAAGTTGAAGTGCAACGAATATCTTAGAACAAGAATAAGTCGAATTGAATAAAAAAAACAGAAGTACTTGCATTAAAACTCGAGGTACAGCAGAGCTCCACACCCTTAATCTATGGTGTGTAGAAACTCCACCGTTGAAAATACATAAGTAATGAAGTTTCAGGCATGGCGAATAGCCAGCCCCCAAACGCGATCACAGGATCAAAAAATACAATTCAGGATCCAAGATGATTAATACAAAGGTAAAAAGTTCTATTTATACTTAAACTAGCTACTAGGGTTTACAGAGTTAAGTAATTGATGCATAAATCCACTTCCGGAGCCCACTTGGTGTGTGCTTGGGCTGAGCTTGATCTATCCACGAGCTGAGGCTTCTCTTGGAGTTGAACGCCAAGTTGTAACGTGTTTTGGGCGTTCAACTCTGGTTCGTGAAGTGTTTCTGGCGTTTGACTCCAAAATGCAGCATGAAACTGGCGTTGAGCGCCAATTTACGTCATCTAATCACAAATAAAGTATGAACTATTATATATTTCTGAAAAGCTCTGAAAATCTACTTTCCAACGCCGTTGAGATCGCGCAATTTGAATTTTTGTAGCTCCAGAAAATCCATTTTGAGTGCAGGAAGGTCAGATTCCAATAGCATCAGCAGTCCTTTGTCAGCCTCCTATCAGAGTTTTGCTCAGGTCCCTCAATTTCAGCCAGAAAATACCTGAAACCACAGAAAAACACACAAACTCGTAGTAAAGTCCAGAAATGTGAATTTATCATAAAAACTAATGAAAACATCCCTAAAAGTAACTAGATCATGCTAAAAACTACCTAAAAACAATGCCAAAAAGCTTATAAATTATCTGCTCATCACAACACCAAACTTAAATTGTTACTTGTCCCTAAGCAACTGAAAATAAAATAGGATAAAAAGAAGAGAATATACTATAAATCCCAAAATATCAATGAATATTAATTCTAATTAGATGAGCGGGACTTGTAGCTTTTTGCTTCTGAACAGTTTTGGCATCTCATTTTTTCCTTTGAAGTTTAGAATGATTGGCTTCTCTAGGAACTTAGAATTTCGGATAGTGTTATTGATTCTCCTAATTAAGTATGTTGATTCTTGAACACAGCTACTTTTATGAGTCTTGGCCGTGGCCCTAAGCACTTTGTTTTCCAGTATTACCACCGGATACATAAATGCCACAGACACATAATTGGGTGAACCTTTTCAGATTGTGACTCAGCTTTTCTAGAGTCCCCAGTTAGAGGTGTCCAAAGCTCTTAAACACACTCTTTTTGCCTTGGATCACGACTTTAACCACTCAGTCTCAAGCTTTTCACTTGGACCTTCATGACACAAGCACATGGTTAGGGACAGCTTGATTTAGCCGCTTAGGCCTGGATTTTATTTCCTTGGGTCCTCCTATCCATTGATGCTCAAAGCCTTGGATCCTTTTTACCCTTGCCTTTTGGTTTTAAGGGCTATTGGCTTTTTCTGCTTGCTTTTTCTTTTTCTTTCTAGATTTTTTTCGCCATTTTTTTTTTTGCAAGCTTTTGCTTTTTCACTGTTTTTTCTTGCTTCAAGAATCAATTTCATGATTTTTTAGATTGTCAATAACATTTTTCTTTATTCATCATTCTTTCAAGAGCCAACAATTTTAACATTCATAAACAACAAGATCAAAAATATGCACTGTTCAATCATTCATTCAGAAAACAAAAAGTATTGTCACCACATCAATATAATTAAACTAAATTCAAGGATAAATTCGAAAATTATGTACTTCTTATTCTTTTGAATTAGGAACATTTTTCTTTTAAGAGAGGTGAAGGATTCATGGAATTTATTTATAACTTTAAGACATAATTACTAACTACTAATGATCATGAAGTAGAGACACAAAACATAGACAAACATATAACATAAAAACCAAAAAACAGAAACAAAATAAGAACAAGGAATGAATCCACCTTAGTGGCGTCTTCTTCTTGAAGGACCACTGATGTCCTTAAGCTCTTCTATGTCCCTTCCTTGCCTTTGTTGCTCCTCCCTCATTGCCCTTTGATCTTCTCTAATTTCATGGAGAATGATGGAATGCTCTTGATGTTCCACCCTTAATTGATCCACATTGTAACTCAAATCTTCTAAAGAAGTGTTGAGTTATTCCCAATAGTTGTTAGGAGGAAAGTGCATCCCTTGAGGCATCTCCGGGATTTCTTGGTGATGAGCTTCCTCATGCATCTCTTGGGTTCCATGAGTGGGCTCTCTTGTTTGCTCCATCCTTTTCTTAGTGATGGGCTTGTCCTCCTCAATGAGGATGTCTCCTTCTATGATAACTCTAGCTGAGTAACATAGATGGCAAATAAAATGAGGAAAAGCTAGCATTGCCAAAGTAGAGGACTTATCGGCTATTTTGTAGAATTCATGGGAGATGACTTCATGAACTTCTACTTCCTCTCCAATCATGATGCTATGAATCATGATGGCCCGGTCCACAGTAACTTCAGACCGGTTGCTAGTGGGGATGATGGAGCGTTGAATGAACTCCAACCATCCTCTAGCCACAGGCTTGAGGTCCAGTCTTCTTAGTTGAACCGGTTTGCCTTTGGAGTCTCTTTTCCATTGAGCTCCTTCCACACATATGTCCATAAGGACTTGGTCCAACCTTTGATTAAAGTTGACCCTTCTAGTGTAGGGGTGTGCATCTCCTTGCATCATGGGTAAGTTGAACGCCAACCTCACATTTTCTGAACTAAAATCTAAGTATTTCCCCCAAACCATTGTAAGATAATTCTTTGGACTCGGTTTCACACTTTGATCATGGTTCCTAGTGATCCATGCATTGGCATAGAACTCTTGAACCATTAAGATTCTGACTTGTTGAACGGGGTTGGTTAGAACTTCCCAACCTCTTTTTTGGATCTCATGTCGGATCTCCGGATACTCATTTTACTTGAGCTTGAAAGGGATCTCAGGGATCACCTTCTTCTTGGCCACAACATCATAGAAGTGGTCTTGATGGGCTTTGGAGATGAATCTTTCCATCTCCCATGACTCGGAGGTGGAAGCTTTTGTCTTCCTTTTCCCTTTTCTAGAGGATTCTCTGGCCTTAGGTGCAATCAATGGTAATGGAAAAACAAAAAGCTTATGCTTTTACCACACCAAACTTAAAATATTGCTCGCCCTCGAGCAAGAGAAGAAAGAAAAGAAGAAGAAAAAGAAGAAAATATGGAGGAGAGGGGGAGAGGTGTATTCGGCCAAGAAGGAAAAGAGAGGTGTGTGTTGTGTGAAAATTAAGGAGAATGGAGGGGTTTATATAGGGAAGTGAGATAGGGTAGGTTCGGCCATTTTAGGATGGGTTTGGGTGGGAAAGATTTTTGAATTTTGAAGGTAGGTGGGGTTTATAGGGAAGAGTGGGTGGATGTGAGTGGTGAAAGGGGTAATTGGGAAGAGAGATTGAGGTGATTGGTGAAGGATTTTTGGGAAAGTGTGTTATAGGATTAATTAGGAGGTAAGGTGGGAATATGTTAGGTGGGGATCCTGTGGGGTCCACAGATCCGGAGGTGATCCTGTGGGGTCCACAGATCCTGAGGTGTCAAGGATTTACATCCCTGCACTAATTAGGCATGTAAAATGCCTTAGCATACCATTCTGGCGTTTAAATGCCGAAGTGGTGCACGTTCTGGGCGTTCAACGCCTATGTGTAGCATGTTTCTGGCGTTGAACGCCAGTTCCATGCTTGTTACTGGCGTTCAGCACCAGCTTTCCTCAGGGCATATTCCTGGCGTTCAAACGCCAGGATGTTGCTTGTTTCTGGCGTTCAGCGCCAGATCCATGCCCTGTTCTGGCGTTGAACGCCAGCCAAATGCTTCTTTCTGGCATTTAAATGCCAGTAAGTCCTTCTTCCAGGGTGTGATTTTTCTTCTGCTGTTTTTGATTCCGTTTTTAATTTTAATATTTTTTCATGACTCCACATGATCATGAACCTACTAAAACACAAAATAACAAATAAATAAAAATAAAATTAGATAAATAAAAATTAGGTTGCCTCCCAACAAGCGCTTCTTTAATGTCACTAGCTTGACAGTGGGCTCTCATGGAGCCTCACAGAAGTTCAGAGCATGATAAAGGCCTCCGAACACCAAACTTAGAGTTTGAATGTGGGGTCTTCTCAACACCAAACTTAGAGTTTGATTGTGGGGGCTCTGTTTGACTCTGTATTGAGAGAAGCTCTGCATGCTTACTCTCCCTTGTTACAGAAGGATAGCCATGTGCCTTAAACACAAGGTAGTCCCCATTCAATTGAAGGACTAATTCTCCTCTGTTAACATCTATCACAGCTTCTGCTGTTGCTAGGAAAGGTCTTCCAAGGATGATGCATTCATCCTTCTCCTTCCTAGTGTCTAAGATTATGAAATCAGCAGGAATGTAAAGGCCTTTAACCTTTACCAACACATCCTCTACTAATCCATAAGCTTGTCTTACTGACTTGTCTGCCAATTGTAATGAGAATAAGGCAGGCTGTACCTCAATGTTCCCCAGTTTCTCCATTACAGAGAGTGGCATAAGGTTTATGCCTGACCCTAGATCACACAGAGCCTTGTTAAAGGTTATGGTGCCTATGGTACAGGGTATTAAGAATTTCCCAGGATCTTGTTTCTTTTGAGGCAGAGTTTGCTGAACCCATGTATCAAGTTCACTAATGAGAAAGGGAGGTTCACCTTCCCAAGTTTCGTTACCAAATAACTTGGTATTCAGCTTCATGATGGCTCCTAGATATTGAGCAACTTGCTCTCTAGTTACATCTTCATCCTCTTCAGAGGAAGAATAATCTTCAGAGCTCATGAATGGCAGAAAGAGATTTAATGGAATCTCTATGGTCTCTATATGAGCCTCAGATTCTTTTAGGTCCTCAATAGGGAACTCCTTCTTGTTTGAGAGACGTCCCAGGAGGTTTTCCTCACTAGGATTTTCGTTCTTCTCCTCCCTTGTGCATTCGGCCATATTGATTACATCAATGGCCTTGCACTCTCCTTTTGGATTCTCTTCTGTATTGCTTGGGAGAATACTGGGAGGAGTTTCAATGACTTTCTTACTCAGCTGGCCCACTTGTGCCTCCAAATTTCTGATAGAGGACCTTGTTTCACTCATGAAACTTAAAGTGGCCTTAGACAGATCAGAGACTAAATTTGCTAAATTAGAGGGACTCTGCTCAGAATTCTCTGTCTGTTGCTGATAAGATGATGGAAAAGGCTTGTTATTGCTTAGCCTGTTTCTTCCACCATTATTAAAGCCTTGTTGAGGCTTTTGTTGATCCTTCCATGAGAAATTTGGATGATTTCTCCATGATGAATTATAGGTGTTCCCATAAGGTTCACCCATGTAATTTACCTCTGCTATTGCAGGGTTCTCAGGATCATAAGCTTCTTCAGAAGCTGCCTCTTTAGTACTGTTGGATGCATTTTGCCATCCATTCAGACTTTGAGAGATCATGTTGACTTGTTGAGTCAACACTTTGTTCTAAGCCAATATGGCATTCAGAGCATCAATTTCAAGAACTCCCTTCCTCTGAGGCGTCCCATTATTCATGGAATTCCTCTCAGAAGTGTACATGAATTGGTTATTTACAACCATGTCAATAAGTTCTTGAGCTTCTGCAGGCATTTTCTTTAGGTGAATGGATCCACTTGCAGAATGGTCTAGTGACATCTTAGAGAATTCAGATAGACCATAATAGAATATATCCAGAATGGTCCATTCTGAAAGCATGTCAGAAGGACACCTTTTGGTCAGTTGCTTGTATCTTTCCCAAGCTTCATAGAGGGATTCACCATCTTTTTGTTTGAATGTCTGAACATCCAATCTAAGCTTGCTCAGCTTTTGAGGAGGAAAGAATTTAGCCAAGAAGGCCGTGACCAGCTTATTCCATGAGTCCAGGCTATCTTTAGGTTGTGAATCCAACCATGTTCTAGCTCTGTCTCTTACAGCAAAAGGGAAAAGCATCAGCCTGTAGACTTCAGGATCCGCTCCATTCATCTTTACAGTCTCACAGATCTGCAAGAACTCAGTTAAAAACTGATAGGGATATTCTGATGGAAGTCTATGAAACTTGCAGTTTTGTTGCATTAGAGCAACTAGTTGAGGTTTTAGCTCAAAATTGTTTGCTCCAATGGTGGGAATTGAGATGCTTCTTCCATCAAACTTGGAAGTAGGTGTAGTATAATTACCAAGCATCCTCCTTGCATTATTGTTGTTAGGTTCGGCTGCCAAGTCTTTTTCCTGTTCGAAAATTTCAGTAAGGTTGTCTCTGGATTGTTGTAATTTAGCTTCTCTTAATTTTCTCTTCAGAGTCCTTTCAGGTTCTGGATCAGCTTCAACAAGAATGCCTTTTTTCTTGTTCCTGCTCATATGAAAGAGAAGAAAACAAGAAAAGAAGAGGAATCCTCTATGTCACAGTAAAGAGGTTCCTTATTATTAGTAGAAGAAGAAAGGGGATAAAGAAAGGAGACTCCAAGCAGAAGGGTGAGGATAGGGGTAGTGAATTGAGATGAAGAGAGGTGAAGAGAAGTGTTAGTAAATAAATAAATAAATAGAAGAAGATGAGAAAGAGATTTTCGAAAATATTTTTGAAAAGGAGTTAATGATTTTTGAAAATTAAGATAAGAAATTAAAATTAAAATTAAAATTTGAAACAATTAATTAATTAAAAATAATTTTTGAAAAAGAAGGAGATAATTTCGAAAATTAGAGATAAAAAAGTAGTTAGGTGGTTTTGAAAAAGCTAAGAAACCAACAAAAAGTTAGTTAGTTGATTGAAAGAGATTTGAAAATCATTTTTGAAAAGATAAGAAGATAATAAGATATTTTGGAATCAAATTTTTGGATAAGACAAAATTTTTGAAAAAGATATGATATAAAAGATAAGATAAGATAGATTTAATTTTTAAAATTAAAATTAATTACTTGACTAACAAGAAACTAAAAGATATGATTCTAGAATTTAAAGATTGAACCTTTCTTAACAAGAAAGTAACAAACTTTAAATTTTTGAATCAATCACATTAATTGTTAGCATAATTTTCGAAAATAAAGATAAAATTAAAAAATATTTTTGAAAAATATTTTTAAATTTTCGAAAATCACAAGATAAAAATGAAAAAGATTTGATTTTTGAAAAAGTTTTGAAAAGATAGGATTTTTAAAATTGAAATTTTGACTTGACTTATAAGAAACAACTAATTTTAAAAATTTTTGACTAAGTCAACTCAAATTTTCGAAAATTATGAGAAAATTAAGGAAAAGATATTTTTTATTTTTGAATTTTTAATTATGAGAGAGAAAATCACAAATATGACCCAAAACATAAAAATTTTGGATCAAAATACAAGATGCATGCAAGAACACTATGAATGTCAAGATGAACACCAAGAACACTTTGAAGATCATGATAAACATCAAGAACATATTTTTGAAAAATTTTTGATGCAAAGAAAACATGCAAGACACCAAACTTAGAATTCTTTAATGCTTGGACTCTAACAAACAAAAAATGCATATGAAAAACAACAAAAGATACAAAACAAGAAAACATCAAGATCAAACAAGAAGACTTACCAAGAACAACTTGAAGATCATGAAGAACACTATGAATGCATGAATTTTCGAAAAATGCATAATAATTTTAAAAACATGCAATTGACACCAAACTTAAAAATTGACTCAAGAATCAAACAAGAAACACAAAATATTTTTGATTTTTTTCTAATTGTTTTTGTATTTTATTTTATTTTTTCGAAAAACATATAAGAAAAAGAAAATAAGAAATTCAAAATCTTTAAGAAGAATTCTAGGAATCTTTCAATATTAGCCCAAAGCTCCAATCAAAGGGTTGGACATGGCTTAATAGCCAGTCAGATTTAGGATGGAATTACATGCATTGTGGTGATTAGTTGAAGACCAATCCCAAAGGAGTTTGGATATGGCTTTACAGCCAACCAGGCATCAACATGTTACTTGTGAAACTCTAGAATTCATTCTTAAAAATTTAGAATAATTTTCGAAAATAGATGAGAAATTTTTGAAAGATTTTTGAAAAAAAATTTTTAAAATTAAAACAAAGAAAATTACCTAATCTGAGCAACAAGATGAACCGTCAGTTATCCACACTCGAACAATCCCCGGCAACGGCGCCAAAAATATGGTGGACGAAATTGTGATCATCAACAATGGCTCCAATAATTTGGTAGCTCTCACACGTGAATTACACTTAGTCACAACTCCGCACAACTAACTAGCAAGTGCACTGGGTCATCCAAGTAATATCTTACGTAAGTAAGGGTCGATCCCACGGAGATTATTGGTATGAAGCAATCTATGGTCATCTTGTAGATCTCAGTCAGGCTGATTCAAATGTTATTGGATTAGATAATTAAAAGATAAATAAAATAGGATAGAAATACTTATGTAAATTAATGGTGGGAATTTCAGATAAGCGTATAGAGATGCTTGTCCCTGTTGAATCTCTGTTTTCCTACTGCTTTCATCCAATCCTTCTTACTCCTTTCCATGGCAAGCTGTATGTAGGGCATCACCGTTGTCAATGGCTACATCCCATCCTCTCAGTGAAAATGGTCCAAATGTTCTGTCACAGCACGGCTAATCATCTGTCGGTTCTCAATCAGGTTGGAATAGAATCCCGTGATTCTTTTGTGTCTGTCACTAACGCCCAGCCTTCAGGAGTTTGAAGCTCGTCACAGTCATTCAATCCTGGAATCCTACTCGAAATACCACAGACAAGGATAGAGTTTCCGGATTCCCATGAATGCCGCCATCAATTCTAGCTTATACCACGAAGATTCTGATTAAGAAATCCAAGAGATATGCGCCCGGTCTAAGGTAGAACGGAAGTGGTTGTCAATCACGCGCGTTCATAGGTGAGAATGATGACGAGTGTCATGGATCATCACATTCATCAAGTTGAAGTGCAACGAATATCTTAGAACAAGATAAGTCGAATTGAATAAAATAAACAGAAGTACTTGCATTAAAACTCGAGGTACAGCAGAGCTCCACACCCTTAATCTATGGTGTGTAGAAACTCCACCGTTGAAAATACATAAGTAATGAAGGTTCAGGCATGGCCGAATAGCCAGCCCCCAAACGTGATCACAGGATCAAAAAATACAATTCAGGATCCAGGATGATTAATACAAAGGTAAAAAGTTCTATTTATACTTAAACTAGCTACTAGGGTTTACAGAGGTAAGTAATTGATCAATAAATCCACTTCTGGGGCCCACTTGGTGTGTGCTTGGGCTGAGCTTGATCTATCCACGAGCTGAGACTTCTCTTGGAGTTGAACGCCAAGTTGTAACGTGTTTTGGGCGTTCAACTCTGGTTCGTGACGTGTTTCTGGCGTTTGACTCTAGAATGCAGCATGGAACTGGTATTGAGCGCCAATTTACATCGTTTAATCACGAATAAAGTATGGACTATTATATATTGCTGGAAAGCTCTAGATGTCTACTTTCCAACGATGTTGAGAGCGCGCCATTTGGAGTTCTGTAGCTCCAGAAAATATATTTCGAGTGCAGGGAGGTCAGATTCTAACAGCATCAGCAGTCCTTTGTCAGCCTCCTATCAGAGTTTTGCTCAGGTCCCTCAATTTCAGCCAGAAAATACCTGAAATCACAGAAAAACACACAAACTCATAGTAAAGTCCAGAAATGTGAATTTAGCATATAAACTAATGAAAACATCACTAAAAGTAACTAGATCATGCTAAAAACTACCTAAAAGCAATGCCAAAAAGTGTATAAATTATCCGCTCATCAGGTTCATAGGCATATGGTGGTGCTTGTTGGTAACTACCAGGGGGTCCACCATATCTATCGTCTTGGTACGCACCCTGGAATAGCTCTTGACCATAGTAATTTGGTGGAGGTTAGTTGTCATGAAGAGGTCCACCATAACTATTGTCTTAGTATGCATCATAGAATGGTTGTTGGTCATAGTGCATTGGAGGGGGTTGTTGCCAAGAGGGTTGATCAAATCCTTGTGGTTCCTCCCATTTTTGATTGTCCCAACCTTGATGCATGTTCACATTATAATCTCCTCCTCCTGCAACATAACTATATCCACGCTCGTAGCCAAAGGGGTGAGAATTCATAGTAGAAAAGAAAAACAAAAACTAATAAAAATAGCTTCTAAGTCCTAAAACTAATAAAAACTAAGAACAGATAGAAAGCAAATATTTACAATAACCAATAATAAGGCACATGTTTGCAATTCCCCAGCAACGGCACCATTTAGACGAACAGATTCTTGCGTGGTCTAGAATTTCACAAATGAGTTCTCATTGAAAGTATAGCTTCTAAACCAAGAAGAATCCTTTCGTACAAAAGATTGTTTGTCACAAGTAACAAACCCAATAAAAACAAACCAAAGTATTCAAACCACGGGTCGTCTCTCAAGGAATTACAGGAAAGTGTGCTTATAATTGGTTATGGAAAAGTGTGTTTTGGGGTTTTGGATAGGAAACAAGAATTGTAAATTGCAAAAGAAGTAAACTAATAACTAGAAAAGCTCTTAGCAAGGTATGAGAACTGGATGTCCTATCCTAGTTATCCTTATCAATTTTGAAGAGAATTGTCCATTGCTCCCACTTAGTCACCCTCTAACTATGAAGATGCATCAAGTGGATAAATCAATATGAACCCTCAAGTCCTAGTCAACTCCCAAGGAAAGACTAGAGTTAGTGGAATTCAAAATCAATCAGCCACTTTCAATTATCAATCAACAAAGGAGTTTGATAACTCAAGTGTTGCCAATTACTCAACCAAGCCAAGAACATAAAATCCTACTCTAACATCCTTCTAAGCATTTTGTCAAGTACTTGGAGGGCATAGCACAAAAGCATAGAAAAGCAATAAGAGATAATAAAATCCAAACAATCAATTGCACTAATATGGAAATTAAATCTAGCATCAAAAGTTCACAAACTAAAGTAGTAATAATGAGTAATCAATAAGAGTAGAAGAGAAATCCTAAATCCTAAAATCTAGAGAGAGGAGAAAGCCTCTCTCTCTAGAACCTACGTCTAAAACCTAAAATTATGTGAATGAGAAGTATATGAATGAATGTATGAATTCTCCCACTCTGTAGCTTCTAATCTGTATTTTTTAGGCCAAAAATTGGGTCAAAAACAGCCCAGAAATCACTGGGGGCGATTTCTTATACGTACAGGTCGCGGCTCTGTCATGCGTACACGTCGTTTACGCGTACGCGTGGATTGAACTTTCGCCAGGTCACGTGTACATGTGATCCACACGTGCGCATCGCCTAACAGCATGGAAACTATAGTAAATTATATATCGTTGCGAAGCCCCGGATGTTAGCTTTCCAACACAACTAGAACCGCCTCATTTGGACCTCTGTAGCTCAAGTTATGATCAATTGAGTGCAAAGAGGTCAGGCTGGACAGCTCAGCGATTCCTTCAATTTCTTGTATTCCTTCCACTTTTGCATGCTTCCTTTCTATCCTCTAAGCCATTCTTGCCCTATAAACCCTGAAATCACTTAACACACATATCAAGGCATCGAACGGTAATAAGAGAGGATTAAAATTAGCTTAATTAAGGCCAAAGAAACATGTTTCCAATCATAGCACAAAATCAGGAAGGAAAATGTAAAACATGCGATTTCTATGAATAAGTGTGAGATTAGTGGATAAAATCCACTCAATTAAGTACAAGATGTACCACAAAATAGTGGTGCCTCAGCAGGGCAGTTGTGCATACACGTAGAACCTGACTCGAGTAAATGGGGTTTTGCAAGTCATGCATGTGCACACATGGTGCATACGAGCAGAACCTCCCATTGTCCCAATTGGATTTTTAACTCATGCATACACACAACCTGTACGTACGTATGCGACCCTAGGTTTGTCCCAGTTCTGCATAATCTGCTATATTTCAATTTTAAACCCCAATTTTTCAATGTTCATATCTTTTAAAGCTCTTTTTTTACTAGCTTCAATTAAAGATAAATTTTACCCAAATCCGAACTCCAAGCACCAAGTTGGCCCATTGAAGTTGGTCAAAATTCTGCCTTTACCAATTTTACCAAATTGCCAATTTTTTTCAAAACTTAATCCAATTCAATTTCAGACCACTCCAAAACCATTTCTCAACATTCTCAACACTCATTTATCAATTCCTACCCATTCAACACCAAATCAAACAATTCCACTACAATTAAGCTACTTTCCAAAGTTTTCTATCAACAAAATCAATCATTCAATTAAACATCATTAATTCACAACCAATCACAACAATGGCAGTCATCCAACTTACCGTAACTTACCAAATAGGGGATACCTCACCCTATTACGGCCTTCGGCCCAATTCTCATACCAAACGGCCTAGCAAAAAGAAAGAAGAAGAAGGCAAGGAGGAGGGTTGAGGGTGGCACACGCAAGAAGAAAGAAACAAAGAAGAAAGAGGGTCGCGTGCGCGGCTAGGGTTTCTTTAAAACCCACGCACACAAGAGCAGTTGTGCATACGCATACATGGTCATGTGTACGCATAAAGGTGAAAAAGGAAAGGGTGCGTAAGCACAGTACCACATGCGGGCATACACTAGAGGCTGTTGAATTGGGGATGCGTACGCACGACTGGGTGCGTACGCACAAAAGAATGGTTAAGTTTTGGTAGAATTTTTTTTGTTTTAAATCAGATCACTTTCAGTTTCAAGTTCAAGTTCAAAGGTTCAAGCTTTGTGTTTGAACTTCAAAGAGAAAGTACTAACTTAAGAGTACCTACATGGGAGCACGATATCACTCTTTATCTTTAAAAATTGTTTGTAAATTGTTATTTATTATTTGAGTTTTTACTTTTATTTTAGGTTAAAAGTTTTTAAATTGAAACGAGGCAAATGAAATACTTAATAAATTATAGGGTAAATAATTAAAAATTAAGAATTTAATACTAAAAACATTTATTGTGTGGAAGTATGTTCATTTTTTCAACTGGTTAGATCTTATCTTCAGTTGCTATGATTGTTTTATTTTAAATTTTTGTATTAAAATAACATATGAAAAAAAAAACATTACTATAGGTACAAAATATTTGGACATTCCTCTCTTTAGAATCTTTAATAGAATTTAAAGAAAATTAATGGACATAGAGCATAGTATATACATGCTGAAACCTTATATTTTTTTTGAATGTTATCATGAGTATCTTAGTTCATTCCTCTTTTCATGATGAAATTTAAATTATACCAAAGTTCTTTAAATTAAATGGCTTTTCATTAATTGAAAGACAAGTTGCAATTGGTGAAAAAGGTTGGCTATTATGCAACAAAGTAGGCCTCGCCTTTATAGTGAATTAAATGTGTAGGATATGTTGACTGAATTGGGTCTGATAGGTTCAGCTCGGATGCAGTGTTATCAGTTTTTATGTGAAATGAACAGAAAAAGCATTAAATTTTTGGGATCCCACCTGAAATGCGATTGGATGCTCTTTTTCATTTCATGACAGCTGCTGGTGTTCGCTTAGGAGATATGGTACTTTCGTAAAACTTAACCATTATAGGTATAACTTTTATACGCACTTAATTTCTGATTAATTTGAGGTTATTACTTTTATTAATTGATTATGTGTTTCTGAGTGTCATATACTATGAGTATATCTTCATGTATTTAAAGAAGATATCATTTTCTGTTTTATTTATGTTAACCATGGTTAAAAATCACTTTATGTATATATACTTTGAGATTAATTGGTTGTTTAAATAGAAAGACATCAATAAAATAGATTATCATGATCAACTCTGATCTTTGAATTAATTTGTCTTTGTTGTATATGCTCGTGCAGGAATCAGAATACTTGAAAATATTTGGGAACAGCAAGTACACTGCCTAGTACAAGTAAAAATCGATCATGTGTTAATATTTTTGACTCGAAGAAACTTTATTTTTTGGAAGTAGATGGGTACAGATGGCTCAAGCTATGTAGAATTGATTTTTTGGAAGTAGGCGATGACGCTGACCATGAAGAATTACCCTTTTGAAGAATTACCATGGTGATAAAATAGTACTCTCTAGGAGTTCTTTTGGTTATTACCTTTTTGGCGTTTTGTAATATGTGTATAAAAATTGTATATGATTTTTGGTCGCAAGTACTTAGAAAGAAATGTTACCCACTTTTGATAATATTTTATTTTGTAAATACAATTTAGTGAAACTTTTTTTTAAATATACTTAAGGAGATTAATGATGTAAAGTACGAGAAGTTTTTATTATTCTTTTACGAGAATATTTATTTATATATTTTTATTTATGGCATTAAAAGATAATAGAAAAGAATAAATTCAAAAAAATATTACTGTTAATGAAGATAATACGTTAAAATTCTGAAATATAATTTGGATAATTTTTTTTATTAGAAAAATAATTTAAATACATTGGTATATTATAATTTATATATAATACAAGTATAATTACCTGTGTCATGCACGTGATAGGATTGAAATTATAATTTTAAATTATTTTTTAAAAATTAATTATTCAAATTTGATTAATAAAAAAGTAGCATGTTGTGTATTGTTTGTTTTTTTTTTAATTTAGTATTAATTGGATTAACTCTAAAATAGTTATTAATTAATTTTAATAATCTACTTTCTTCAATAAATCAGACATATATACTGAATATGATTATAAATATATAGTAATAGTTAAATCCACCAATAAATATATTGGTTATTATCACACTATAATACAAATTAAATATAAATGCTATTAGTACTTATAAATATATAAAATCGCACTGTCTTTGATTCGCGTGCAAGGTTTTACTTATCAAATAAACTTAAAATATGAACCAAAATTATTTATAAATTGGATGTAGCATCACTTGAAAGAATAATGAAAAATAATCAACTTACCTTATCATCCATGAGAACCATTTCTATGTAAGTGATCTTGTTCTTGTCAAATTTGGATGAGACTTTCTATAACCTTATATATTAATTTTTTAAGTAATTATATATATATATATATATATATATATATATATATATATTAGGGTAGTTTTTCTTAATATATATACATATACATAAATAATTCTATACATAACATAAATAAAAAATATATGAATTATATTTTATTAAACTCTATGTTTCCGGTTATTAAAAACATTAAAATATGAACAAAAAATATTAATAAAATAGACCTAACATCACTTGAAAGAATCATAAAAAATAATCAACTTACCTTATTATCCATAAGAACTATTTCTATGTAAATCATCTTGTTCTTGTCAAATTTGGATAAAACTTTCCATAACCTTATATATTAATTTTGTTAAATAATTCTCTATATATTACGATAGTTTTTCTTAATATATACATATACATAAATAATTCTATACATATACATAAATAAAAAAATATGTGAATTATATTTTGTTAAACTCTATGTTACCGGTTATTAAAAACATCTAAATCACATATATTAATTATTTTTTTATTATAATTATTTCGTTTTATATATATGATTATTTTTTATTCTACAATCGTGAAATGATTTTTTATTATATCTATATATATTCCTCAATTCTGGTTCCATTCATACGGATATTAACAGTTTTTTTCCTAATAGTGATGTTTTAATTTTTTGTTTTCCTTTTTTTCACGTATCTTTTTTTTAAATAGTGATATTTTAATTTTTTAAATATATTTTTCTTAATAATTACATTACTAATCTGAAATATAAAATGAGAAAAAAAGTGATACATATATTCAAGAAAGAAAATAAACTTAAAAATCAGAAGAAAAAAAATTATATTAAAAAATATAAAAATAATATATTAAAAAATAGTCGTAATATATAAATTGAGTCAACAATTTAAATTTCTTTTAAAACTAATTTAATCAAATACCAATATTAGAAATAAATTACTTAAATAATATTTAATCTATTCTAGTCCTTAGACACGTATAGATTAGAGTCAATCTCGTAACGACAACGAACTGAAACAACGTCGTAAGTACGAACATTTAGAATTCGTGCAAATTCATACCATTTCTTTGTTCTTTGAAAACCTTCTGTATCCCTGATAGAGTTGAATCGAAATTTCTTTTATGGAAAAACAGTTACGGAGATGGCTTTGATATGTTGGATCCGGAAGTCACTATTTATATTTGAGTGTGACACTCATTAAACCTGAAAGATCAAATAAAATAGTATCTCTGGTTTTATTCTCATTTAATTCTAAATTAAAAGTAATAATGACTTATTTAATTTAGTATTTATGATAATAAATGAGATGATCATTATATAAGTCATTTAATGTAAAATAGCTTAATTTACTATTATAATTAATATATGTATTGTCCATAAATAGATTAGAAAATAATAATTTCGTAGCAAAATAATCATTTAATTTGAATTACAATTAATTGATTGATAAAAATTATAATAAATTATATGATATTTAAATAATTAACCAAATCAATTAGTTGATATAATTAATTTATTATAATAAAATGAATTTAATGAGTTAAAAGAAATAAATAAAAAATACCATAAAAAACATGTTACGATAGTTTTATCATTAAAAATTTAATTTTTACATAATAGAATAGATATTTGCAGATTATTATATTAAACACAAACTAAAAAAATACACTAAACAAAATAAAAGTATCAATGATAAAATATAACCTAAAAAATTACTTAAATTAAAAAAGAACCTGTGATAAATAATAACAAATCTATATATGAGAAGTAAAAGTAAAATAAATAATTAAAAATAAAGTAAAAAGAGTAATTAAAAGAAGTAAAAGAAGATAGAAAAGATAATGTGTAGAGTAGATAAAAAATGTATTACAATAGAAGATTAATATAATTAGTTAATATAAGGGATGAAAGAGAAAAATCAAAATACGATCTTATTAAAAAAATTAAAAAAATATTTAAAAAAACTATTAATCAAATTTTATAAAAATATTAGAAAAAATTTAAATTATCTTTAAATAAAATAATAATACCCTTAAGAATTATTAATCAAAATAAATAAAAAAATATATAAAATAAAATCATAGAAAAATATTAGCAAAATTAAGATAAAAAAACAAAAATAAAAAATTATAAATATTTTATCTGAAGTACAAAACAGAGAGAGAAAAGAAATATATAAAATAATAAGATAATAATTTGAATTAATTGAGTTCATTTATTTTATTGCTTTATATATTATTTATTAAATAATTTAATATTTATCTCGATCATATTAAATAATAAATTAGTTATAATTAATTTGGTTTAATGATTCAAACAAAATTTAAAATAATTTGATATTTACTCTAATTAAATTAAATATTTGAAGTTATAATTAATGTAATTTAATGAATCAAATAAAATATTACATGATGAATTTTTTATCCTAATCAAATAAAATTACATAATTGATTAGTTATAATTAATACAATTGAATGAATCAAATACATTAAATTGAAAAATAATTTAGTTAATTTGTGTCTTAAGGACACATTTTAAAAATATTTATTTTTCAATAATTTTTATAAAAGAAATTTATAATATTTTTAACCTTTGGTCTAAAGGCACAGTTATAATAACCCATTAAAAATTACTTAATTAGTTAATATAAATAATTAATATAATTGATTTAGTTCGATAAATTAAAAAAAATAAATGTGAAAAGAAGAGATAAAGAGAAAGTAAAATTATAAAAATATATATCCATTAAAAGGCAATAAAAAAAAGTCCCCTTTAATTTTTTATTTATTAATTATTAATTTATTATAATTAATTTCCCAATATTTATTATACATTATTCATCTTATAAATTAATACAATCAATTTATTGATATCAATTATCGATAATTAATTATAATTGATATAACTCATTTCGCTATACTTTCTAAATAAATAATTAAAAATGCATGTCTCGATTTTTTGTTAAAGTAAAAAAAATAAAATATATAAATTAAGTAGATATAAATCTAAAAATTATAAATTTTATTCGCAACGCAAATAAATTAGTACTATAAAATTAAATTTAATGTCTATTTTAAAAATAATTATTTTTTTATTCTTTTAATTATTAATAATTTAAATAAAATAATACCCTATAACTTATTTTGTTATTTATTTTAAGTAATTACTAACATAGTTGTTAGTAATACCCAAGTGTATATTATCAACATAATTTTATCACGGGTATTTCAACCTTATCATCATTGCAATTTTATACCGTCTTACTTTTTTTAATTATTATTATGTTATTAGAATTGTTAAATAATATTAAATAAATTCTTTAAAAATAGAAATAGTGATGGCACCTTGAATAATTAATTCAATAGAATTAAATTTAAATAAATAAGTTGATTCAATCAATTATATAAATAATAGCATATTTATAAATATTAATATTAAAAATAGTCTCACTAATGTAAATGAACAATACAATAATTATATAAAAAAATAATTAATTACATAATTGCATAATTTTCAAGATCCTATATAGTTGAATCTAACGGACAAATAAAAAATATCTATATGATAATGTCCTAATATTTTAGCATACTATAAATCATATTATAAATTTATGGTGAATGCTACCCAACCCCCTCTAAAATAACATGTAAGTTACCCTTCATTATGTGTCACATTGTAATTGGTCCTTATCTTAACCATAGTTGGGTTATTTTATAATTTATTATTCTTAAAATCTCAAAACTCCACTCCCGTTAATTGAAGCACATTCCACTCCTCCATTCTTTGTTTATCACTTCATCACCTAGATTTGGTCCTTCCAAGCACCGTCGCGTTCGTGACAAGAAGCGCTAACGTTATGGCCACGCCATCCCACACAACCTCTCTTTCTAGTATAGTATAGCTAGTGCCTCTTTTTTAGCATGAATCACTGCTTACCCACATAATTAATGGTTAATTTGGTTATTAAATTTTTTTATTAAAAAAACATATCTTTATTTAATTACGTGATGGAACGTATATTTATATGTAAAATATAATATAATAAAATAAATCTATTCAAAGTATTTAAAAGTATAATTAAAATCATGAACATACAAATATAATAATAAAATTTGTACTCCAAAAAAATAAACATATTTTTTATCATACATATATTATTTAAAAATAAATATATTATTAAAATTAATAACAGAAATTTAAAATGATAAAATTCAACTTTTTTACCGTATTTTTTATAGTATTTTGATTTTTTAATTTTTAATTTATTAGTACTTTATTATTTAATTAATAATTAAATAAATTATTTTTATGAAAAATTATTTTTTATATTATATTAGAGAAGAAACCAATATAACAGTTTAAAAAATAAATTGTATAAATATTTAAGAAATAAATATGAAATACATACCTAAGTAATGTTTAGTTTGGTTATTAAATGTTTTTATTAAAATAAATCCTTATTTAATTACACGATAGAACATATATTCATATGTAAAATATAATATAATAATTCTATTTAGAGTACTTAAAAGTATAATTAAAATCAGAAAAAATATATTTTTTATTGTACATAAATTATTTTAAAAAATAATAAATTGTTAAAATTAATAACACAAATTTAAAATGATAAAATCTAACTTTCTTACAAGTATTTTTTATAGTATTTTTATTCTTTTAATTTTTAATTTATTCGTACTTTATTATTTAATTAATGATTAAATAAATTATCTTCATGATAAATTATTTTTTGTATTATTTTAAAGAAGAGACCAATATAACAGTCTAAAAAATAATGTCAAAATAATTTTTAAATAAAAATAGATAATATTAAATTTTTTAAATACAAAAGTAAATTATATAGATAGATATTTAAGAGATAAATATGAAATATATGCCTAAAATAAATAAAACAGACAAAAATAATTCTCTATTTCTCAAAAGTACTCCCATTTTGTCTGTTTTATTTATTTTAGGTATGTATTTCATATTTATCTCTTAAATATTTATATAATTTATTTTTTAAACTGCTATATTGGTCTCTTCTCTAATATAATACAAAAAATAATTTTTCATAAAAATAATTTGTTTAATTTTTAATTAAATAATAAAGTACTAATAAATTAAAATTAAAAAAATAAAAATACTATAAAAAATACGGTAAGAAAGTTAAATTTTATTATTTTAAATTTCTGTAATTAATTTTAATAATATATTTATTTTTTAAATAATATATGTATGATAAAAAAATATGTTTATTTGTTTGGAGTACAAATTTTATTATTATATTTGTATGTTCATAATTTTAATTATACTTTTAAATACTTTGAATAGATTTATTTTATTATATTATATTTTACATATAAATATATGTTCCGTCACGTAATTAAATAAAGATATATTTTTTTAATAAAAAAATTTAATAACTAAAATTAACCATTAATTATATGGATAAGCAGTGATACATGACAAAAAGAAGCGCTGGCTATACTGGGAAGGACAAGTTATGGGCGACGGAATTCAACGACGTGACTAAGGGATGATGCACTAAAGAAATAGAGGGCGATGACGGTGCTTCTTGTCACGAACGCAACGGTGCTTGGAAGGACCGAATCTAGGTGATGAAGTGATGAACAAAAAATGGAGGAGTGGAATGTGCTTCAATTAACGGGAATGGAGCTTTGATATTTTAAGAATAATAAATTATAAAATAACCCAACTATGGTTAAGATAAGGACCAATTACAATGTGACACATAATGAAGGGTAACTTACATGTTATTTTAGAGGGGGTTATCATATTATAATTTTAAGTCAACTTCTTAAACACATTATAACATAAACCATCTAAAAAGATACATCAAATTAACGAATATCACATGGGACACAACATACACTCTAAATTGTCACGATATTTCAAATAAAAATAGCATCAATACAGAGAAATCAATGAATATATATAATTAAAATAAAGAGCAACAAAGAGACACACACAAAAAAAGACTATATATATATATATATATATATATATATATATATATATATATATATATATATATATATATATATATATATGTATGGAGCAAAAAGCAGCCTCCAGTGAAGATTATGGTCAACCTTTTGACCAAATAAAAGAAACAAAATTACCTATTACTGTTGTACCAGTAAAACAATTATCATTAAGACCTATGACAATGTCACAGGTTGTAAAAGCTGCACCATCATCGTCATCACCTTCTAAGAGCCCTTTAATTACTACTAATAATAAATTCACATTACTACAACCATCTGACCTCTACAATACTCAAACCTTGAAAGAACAATTTCCTTACTATGAAAAACCCAATCCTATAAAGATATTAACCATTGAAAAAGAGTGGTTCAAAAAAGACAGAAAAACCCTATACAAGACCATTTTCCCAAATAATTTCCATTATATTCCTATTAACCCACAAAAAACCCAAAATTTTATGAATTCATATTAGTAGACACCGGATCCATTGAGTTAACACATTACAGAGATTCCAACACCAAGCAGCCTATTTATTCAAAAATAAAAATTATAAAAATATTATCCTTGCAAGATTGGGAAATACCCCCATATCAGTCTAAAAGCTTCTCATTAAAATTTGAACCTCAGAACTATACCTACTATGATTACTAAGAAGCTTGGAATCATGTTTTATTTTTATCACCAAATCCCCATTCTTGGTTCATTTGGTTCAGAAAGGGGATATCATTACAATTTCCCAAATGGTTTCAAGCATGGTTCTAGAACTTTGGACCAATGAAAGCTTTCTTCCCAAAAGAAGCCAGTATGGCGTATGAATACTTTAAAAGCAAGTCATCATTCCTACAAGAATATAAGTTTATTTCATTCATAGCAGCCATGGGAATAAGCTGGATTATGACATGGGAATATGATTCAGCAGCATATGAAGAATCTCCAAGCATACAATATCTAGTAAGAGTAATAAAAATTAAATGGTGGAAAAATATGATATAAATTTACTAACAAGAGCAGCTATTGATCAATGGTTAACAACATCACAAAAGCGTCCAACAATAACAACCTCAAGCACCACCAATGAACAAATAGCTTATAAAAAAGAGACCCAATTCTTAGCACAAAAGAGACAAATTATGGCAGCCCTAGCTGCAGCAACCTCAGAGAAAGATATCCAAAACTCTCTACAAGCAATACAGACCGTACCTCTTGGAGAAGACGAAGAGGTCCAGTCCAGTCCAGCTCATTACTATCAAGACTCTCAAGATCCATTTTGAGATGTAAGAAGTACTGTATATGCAATCAATGTAAAAGCCCAATCATAAAAAAAAAGAGTAAAAAGTAAAAAAGTAAAAAAGTAAAAGTAAAAAGTAAAAGTAAACAGTGAATGTCGGCAAACAGTAAAAGCAAACAGTACTGTCGGCAAACAGTACCCAAATAGTTATCATTTGGGGTCTATAAATACCAAAGGCCTCACTCATTCAAGATCATAAAAAAACTTGAAAGCTCAAGAAATCTCTCTACTCTTATATCTTCTTACTTTATAAATTCTCCAAGTATTTGTAATCATCTTCAAGAAGTGTATCAACTCTGCAAGCAATAAAAGTACAAGTTCATCTTTGTAAGCTTACTATCTTTCTTTTATTTATTTTTTCAGTTATTATTCTTATACCATGAAAGAGTTTTATAAAAGGCTTAGATCTTTAAAATTAGTTAGAAGAAATATGAAAACAAGATTAATGGCAATAGATAGAAAAATAAGAGAACTAATAACTAAATCTTCGGAATTAAAAGTAGAAATAAAAAAGATGGACAAGAAAATAATCAGAACCAAAAAGCTTCTACAACAAATTAAAACCAAAAAATCAGTAAAAACCGCTAGACAAACTATTAAGAATAAACGCATTCATTATGTTAGAAGGATGCATTACTTACATGTACAAAGCATGAGACAACTTTTAGAGATAAAATCAAGAATACATGTATATAACGTTCAAAGAATGGATGGCAATCCCCAACCTACAGTACCCGTACAAGATCTAGAACTTCAACCTTTACAAGAACCTCAACCTTTACAAGAAACAAATCAACCTAAAATAGCCCAACCTTTACAAGTGGTATCAGAGCCTGCTCAAGAGGGAGGAATCTGATAACATTTATAAAGAAATTATTTTTAACTGGATTTTTATTACAAGTCTTCTTGATAAGCCTCAAACATTTTATAGTTACAACTTTGAAGTAGCAGTGAGAACTGTTAATACGTTGGTCAGCCCAGATCGTAGTCCCGGTTGTAAGTCCTAGAAAGGCAGTGAATCCGTTGGTTAATGAGGGTGGTCCCGTAGCTCACAAAGTTCTAACCATAAAATGGCTAGTTTATTGAGAACGATGAGTCGTTTAAATCTAGGAAAAAATAATTCCTTAGTAATGAAAACAGATAATGATGAAGCCTCCACCTCTGGAACTAAAAATGAATTAGAAATAGCCAAATTAGAAGAAAGTTTTCATAATTGGAATATACCTATAGTAGAAAAAGATAAAATATATAAAAAGAGAAACTTCTGGGAAGGAAGAAATTATGAAATCCACATGTTAGAATATTGTAAACCAGGAACGAGTAGTAATAAAATTATCACCATCTTAGAAGAAGATAAATTGAAAGAACATAGCAGTAAAGGATATAACTTCATCCATATAGGATTAATACAAGTAGCCATAAAGCCTAATTTTAGAATAGGAATTAATCTGCCTATATTATTGACCTTAAGAGATACCAGATTAAAAAATTTTAGTGATTCATTAATAGGAATATTAGAAAGTAACTGTCATGATGGACCCGTTTTTTTAATTGTTACCCAAATTATGCTATGAATCTAAAAAATGAATACACCTAGCAAGCCTTAAAATTGCAAGTAACATCTGATGAGACCATTATAAATGAGAAATATGATCCATTCGAAATAATCTATAGAATATATTATAAAATTACTAAAGTTGATTATGACTTTAGAGCATTAAGACAATCCTCAAAAGACGAAACGATAATTATGCATGCAAATCTAAAAAGATCTAATATACAAATACCTAGAAGATTAAGACATGAAGAGTTAAAAAGTCGTATGCCTGAAGAATGGATAGTACCTGATGGTATTGAAGAACCACAAATACAAAATACTAGAATAAGGGAAATAATAAGAGAAGGACCTGATATTAGAATTAGGATGAATAGATCCCAATCATTAAGAATTCCTGATAATGTTGAAACTATTAGTCATAGAAATTCTATAGATAACTCATCAATAGGAAATATTGATGATATTGTAGGAATTGACAACAGAAGGCCACATATAGCCACTGCTGTATATAAATCACCTTCAGAATTTGATCCAAGGGAATCACAAGTTTTATCAATAATTATAACGGAAGAACCATTTGAGATTGATAAAGAGTGGATAAGACAAGATTTTAATGCTGATTATAATAAATCACTAAGAGATTGGTATTTTACCAACCATTCAGAAAATGAAGTTATTAGACTAAGAAAACTATTCTATGATTTTATGAAAGAAAATAGAATTCGCTTATACTTCTTTGACTAGTACGTTAATTATTACTCCAAACCTGATAAGAAATTATGTCCTTTAACAAAGCCAACTGTTGCTTGGAAAACAAGCTCAGGATCAGTAATAGAATCTGAATATCCCCCTAAAGAAACTATTAAAATACCAATTGGAAAAGACTTATAAGTTGAAGCAACACCCTATAAATATAGCAATGCAGATGGAAATATAGAAAAAAGAGATATTAAGAAATTACATCAGCAATTAAACTTTACTAATACCATGTTAGATATAATGAAAAATCAGTTAGGAAGAATGGAAAATATGGAAAAAGTTATTAAAGTAGAAAAACCCATAGAAAAACCTATATATAAATTACAAAGTTTAGATAATATTAGCTTAAAATCTAAAGTAGAAACAGAAGTTGAAGAACTAAAAGAAAAACTTAGAAGTATTAGTCTAGGAAAATTAACAATTAATACATTGCAAAAGGAAGAAGAATTAGAACTAAATAAAATATCCTATAAAAGAGATTATCCTAAAACCAGAAATTATTATCCTAGACCATCACCAGTAGATGTAGGCCTAGAAGAACGAACACAATTAGTACAAAATAGTTTTTCAGGATCAGACTTAGTAGAATGGAATATAAATGGATTAAGTGAACAAGCCATTTTAGATCAAATGTGTAATATGACTATGGCTGCAACTGCCTATAAGATGAGAAAAGCCTCTGATAAAGAAGTAGCAATTATGATAACCCAAGGATTTACAGGACAATTAAAAGGTTGGTGGGATAATTTTCTCAGCCTCCAAGAAAAAGAATTAATTATTAATAGTATTAAACAAGAAGATCAGTCACCAGACGCTACATCCACGTTAATATATACCATTATTAAAAATTTTGTAGGAGATCCCAGTATTTTTAAAGATAGGATACATACTCAATTAATGAATTTAAGATGTCCAACTATGTCTGATTATAGATGGTATAAGGATGTTTTTATGTCAAAAGTTATGATAAGAGATGATGCACATGCGCCTTTCTGGAAAGAAAGATTCGTAGCAGCCTTACCAAAATTATTCTCTGAAAAAGTATTACAAAGACTACAAACACAGTTTGGGACCCAGATTCCCTATAATTCATTAACCTTTAGACAAGTGCATAATATAATAGTACAAACAGGTATAGAAGTATGCACAGATACCAAGATACAACAGAAAATAAAACAAGAAAGTATCACGGGAAAAAGAGAGCTAGGCACTTTCTGCTACCAATATGGAATAACTCCTGAAAAAGCACCTAGTGGACATCATAAAGTTAAAAGAAAAAAATTTTATAAAAAACCTAAATATAATATAGACAAACCCCTTTATTATGAACAGAAATATCATAAAAAATTACATAAAACCCCTAAAGGAAAACCTAAATTTTCTAATAAGAAAAAACAAGTAACATGTTGGAAATATAAAAAACAAGGACATTATGCTAATAAGTGTACGACAGAACAAAAAATAAATAAAATAAAAAATAAAGAAATTAAGCATGCTTTGACAGCTATACTAATCAATTCAGAGTCAGAAGAAGAATCAAGTTATGAGGGTTCTTCTGAAACTGAAGACTATTTTATACAACAATTAGACTTTATGTCAGAAGAAGAGAGCTTAGGAGGAAATAGTGGAAAGGAGGAACAGGATAATAATAATTGTTTAGGAATAGGATTATGTAACTGTAGAAACTGTGAAAAAAGTGTAAATGTTTTAAAATAATTGACAAGTTAGAAGATACACCATTAATGGATGAGTTTATAAGACAATTAGCTGAATTAGTTAAAAAAGAAGAAGAAAGTAAGCAAGAAATAAGACCAATAGAAATAAAAGAAATTTATAATCGTTTTAAAAACCCACAAGAAGAAGTTTCCCTTAATTCTCTCAAAGAAGAGATAAAAAGGTTAAAAAGAGAAGTTTCAGAATTAAAACAACAAAACATTAATATGGACTACAGATTACTAAAAATAGAAGGAGAAAACATAATAAAAATCCAAGAACAATCTTTGCAAAATAATGAAGGGACTAGTAATATAACAATTCCCGAGAATTATATTAACCTAGGTATAGAAAATTATATAAATATTTTAACATTATTAGTAAGTCAAAAATGGTTCACTACGATAACTTTAATAGTAGGAGAAGAAAAATTTGATTTAATAGCTATGGTAGATTCAGGAACTGATGTTAATTGTATACAAGAAGGATTAATACCCACAAAATATTATGAGAGAACTACAGAAAGAGCCTTAATGGCAGAAAATGACAAAATGACTATAGACTATAAGTTATCTAAAGCAAAAATTTGTAAAAATAGGGTATGTTTCGCCACTACATTCTTTTTAGCAAGAAATATATCTCATCAAGTTATATTAGGAAATCCTTTTACTTTATTATTATATCCCTTTAATGTCGACATCGACAGAATAACTTGTACAAGAATCCCCAATCATCCTGTCCATTTTGAATTTCTCACAAGACCAAAACAGCATGAACTCAATATGTTACAACACCTATCTACACATGTTAGTGTAATGGAAATAGAAGTAAGACAAATTAATTGTTTGAGTCTAGAGAAAATTTTACAACACTTACCGCGTCAAGTTAATATTATAGAAAGGAAGACAAGACAAATTAACTACTTAAACCAAGAAGTTACACATAAAAGAATAGAAGAACAATTACAAACTCCGGAGATACAAGATAAAATAAAAGCAATTGAAGAAAAAATTAAGACAGAATTATGTAGTTTAAATCCCACAGCCTTTCAACATAGAAAATTACATGAAATATCTTTACCATGTGAAGATGGGTTTAATGAAAAAGATATACCAACAAAGGCAAAACCGATACATATGAACAAAGAGTATCTAGAATATTGTAAAAAAGAAATACAAGAATATCTAGATAAGGGACTAATAAGGCCTTCAAAATCACCCTGGAGCTGTACAGGCTTCTATGTGATGAAAGCATCTGAAATAGAAAGAGGTGCTCCAAGATTAGTTATCAATTATAAACCTCTAAACAAGGTATTAAAATGGATTAGGTATCCTTTACCAAATAAAAGTGATTTAATTAAAAGATTAAATAAAGCAAATATCTTTTCAAAATTTGGTTTAAAATCAGGTTATTATCAAATTGCACTAAAAGAGGAAGATAGATATAAGACAGCTTTTATAGTACCCTTTGGACATTACGAATGGAATGTAATGCCTCAAGGATTAAAAAATGCCCCAAGCGAATTCCAAGAAATAATGAATAATATATTTTACCCGCATATAGAATTTACTATAGTATATCTTGATGACGTATTAGTATACTCAAAAGGAATAAAGCAGCATATATATCATCTAGAAAAATTCATGGATATTATAAAAGAACAAGGATTAGTTTTATCAGAAAAGAAAATGAAAATTTTTACAACTAAAGTAAGGTTCTTAGGATATGAAATTTATCAAGGAACTATAGTACCTATTAAAAGAGCCATTGAATTTGCAGATAAATTTTCAAATGAAATAACTGACAAAAAACAACTACAAAGATTTTTGGGATGTTTAAATTATGTAGCAGAATTCTTACCCGGAATAAGAGTTACATGCGAACCTCTTTATAAGAGACTAAGAAAAAATCCACCTCCATGGACAAAAGAAATGACTTCCATAATAATAAAAATAAAAATGCAGTAAAAGAAATACCTTGCTTAAGTATACTAGACCCAACGGCTAAATTAATTGTAGAAGCAGATGCATCAGAATTAGGATATGGAGGAATTCTTAAACAAATACCTCCTAATAACTCAAAAGAACAAATAGTAAAATATCATTCAGGAATTTAGAACCAAGCTCAAAAGAACCCAAAAATTTTATGAATTCATATTAGTAGACACCGGATCCATTGAGTTAACACATTACAGAGATTCCAAAACCAAGCAGCCTATTTATTCAAAAATAAAAATTATAAAAATATTATCCTTGCAAGATTGGGAAATACCCCCATATCAGTCTAAAAGCTTCTCATTAAAATTTGAACCTCAGAACTACACCTACTATGATTACCAAGAAGCTTGGAATCATGTTTTATTTCTATCACCAAATCCCCATTCTTGGTTCATTTGGTTCAGAAAGGGGATATCATTACAATTTCCCAAATGGTTTCAAGCATGGTTCTAGAACTTTGGACCAATGGAAGCTTTCTTCCCAAAAGAAGCCAGTATGGCGTATGAATACTTTAAAAGCAAGTCATCATTCCTACAAGAATATAAGTTCATTTCATTCATAGCAGCCATGGGAATAAGCTGGATTATGACATGGGAATATGATTCAGCAGCATATGAAGAATCTCCAAGCATACAATATCTAGTAAGAGTAATAAAAATAAAATGGTGGAACAAATATGATATAAATTTACTAAGAAGAGCAGCTATTGATCAATGGTTAACAACATCACAAAAGCGTCCAGTAATAACAACCTCAAGCACCACCAATGAACAAATAGCTTATAAAAAAGAGACCCAATTCTTAGCACAAAAGAGACAAATTATGGCAGCCCTAGCTGCAGCAACCTCAGAGGAAGATTGACGTCAGGATTTTTGCCAGTAAAGAATTTCATAAAAACAGTCGCGTGTAGATATAGTCTCTAAACCGATAAAAATCCCTTCGTACAAACGTTTTGGTTGTCACAAGTAACAAACCCCTTTAAAATTGATAACCAAGTATTTAAACCTCGGGTCGTCTTCTCAAGGAATTGCAGGGAGGTATGTTCTTATTATTGGCTATGGAGATTGTAAATTGGGGTTTTGGAAGTAAGGTGCGAATATATTATATGACAAGTAAAATAAAATAATATTAGCTGTAAAATAAACCTTTGGCAAGGTATAAGAACTGGAGGTCCTTTCCTAGTTATCCTTATCAATTGTGATGAGAATTGGATTTTTCTCCCACTTTGTTAACCTCTAACTATGAAGGTAAGTTAAGTGGATGAATTCCAATTTTCAATCAACAATGAGTTTGATAACTCTAGAGTCACCAATTATTTAACCAAAGCCAAAAGGAAAGAAAATTGAAACTGCTCAAATAAAAATGCCTTCAGATGGGAAGCAATAATCATGTAATTAAAAGAAAGCAATAATAACTGAAATATCTCAAATAATATTAATTCAAAAAAAATCATAACATGAAAGAGTTCAAAAATTTAATTGGAAAAATAAATAAAAATAAAGAACCTGGGATTGAGAGTCACTCCTAAAACTAAGAGAAATCCAAAATCCTAGTTTCTAAAAATCCTAATTTCTAATCCTAAGAGAGAGGAGAGAACCTCTCTCTCTGAAAACTACATCTAAATTATGAAAAGTGAATTATGAGAGCCTCTTTATGAATGGATGCATTCTCCCACTTTATAACCTCTGGTCTGTGCTTTCTGGACTTGGATTTGGGCCAAAAAGGGGTTTAGAACTTGCTGGGGAGTGTTCTATAATTTTCTCGTGCGTGGCCTCTGTCACGCGTCCGCGTGGGTCACGCGGTCGCGTCATTCGGAGCTTTTCCTTGCCACGCGGTCGCGTCAGTCATGCGACCGCGTCATGTGCGTTCTGCTTAAGGCGCGCGGTCGCGTCAGTCATGCGGCCGCGTCGCTGAATCTTCGCTTCTGGCACGCGATCGCGTCGTCCATGCGATCGCGTGAACACCAGTTTCCTTAAAGCTCCGTTTTGCTTTCTCCTTCCATTTTTATATGTTTCCTTTTCCATCCTCTAAGTCATTCCGCCTTAGAAAATCTGAAACTACTCAACATACTAATCACGGCATCGAATGGAAATAAAGGTAATTAAAATAATTAATTTTTAAAGCTTAGGAAACAAGTTTTTCACAATACGACATAATAAGGAAGGGAAAGTAAAACCATGCAATTAATGTGAATAAGTAGGTGAAGGATTATATAAATCACTCAAATTAAGCACAAAAAAACTCAAGAAATATGGGTTTATCAACCTTCCCACACTTAAACACTAGCATGTCCTCATGCTAAATCCAAGGTAAATAATTAAGGTTAAAGTGATGGAATGCAATGCAACCTAAATTAAATGCAACTAAATGCAAATTATTTTTACCTACTTGGTTAAAAATAAATAAGTTCTTCAAGACAAATATGAACTGGATTTCACTAATTCAAATCACAAAATACAATACAAATAACTTGCAAGAAGAAGATAGCTCATGAAAGCAGGGAACATAGAATTGAGCACTGAACCCTTGGTAGTGTATATCATTCTAACTTTCAAGTGTTTAGGGTCAATTCTCTCAATTCTCTACTAATCTTGCTTTCTATAGCTTGCTCTTCATCTAACAATCAACAAAAATTTAATACACCAATACACAAATCAAGAGGTCTTTTAAGGGTTGTAATGGGGCTAGGGTCAAGGTAGGATTGTATTTGGCTAAGTGGACTAAAATTTGAATCCTTAATTAACTAAAACTTTCCCACCTAACTTAAACAATCTATGTAATCATAATACAACATCTAGCCATCCATTAACCATGTTTTCCACATATTCATGCATTCTAATTTTAAGTACAGTACATATGCATTGCCTTCACTACTTACTTTGGGCCATTTTGTCCCCTTTTTCTTATTTTTTTTATGCATATGATTAATTTATTGAACGCATGAACATGTCCTAAACATTTTTTCACATTTTCAAAAAATTCTAACATACTCAATTCTCAAACCAGATGTTTCCAAACCCACTCTTCCCCACACTTAATTCATAAGCATTCTCACTAGTCTAAGCTAACCAAGGATTCAAATTAAGGACATTATTGTTTTTCGCTTAGAGTTAATGATGTGCTAAAATAAAGAACAAAGGGGTAAAATAGGCTCAAAATTGGTTTGCAATAGATAATGAAAAGGTTAAGGCCATATGGGTATGTAAGCTCAGTGAAACAAGGCCTCAATCATATAAGTGTATGCATACATTAAACAATGGAAATATAGAATCAAGCAAGACAAAGATCACAATTTTAGAGAGAAAAACACACACCAAAAATAAAATATTGGTTGATAAAATGCAACCAATCAAATAGGCTCAAAATCTCACTGGTTTTGTGTGTTCAAGCTTTAAACTATGTTCCAAAATAATATTTCTTCAAACAAGTGTAACAAAAAAAATTTTATTCAAATTAGTGAAATTCTCTAAAAATTTTCTTGAAAAAGAAAATATTACTTCAACCAAGTGGTAAAAAAAAATCAAACAAATATGCAATCAATCATGCAAATGCAATAATGAACTACAAAGAAATTTAAACATTGGTGCTAAAATATGAAGTGACTAACCCATGGAAGTCGGTATCGACCTCCCCACAGTTAAAGATTGCACCGTCCTCGGTGCATGCTGAGATGTGCAGGTGGACGGGCTGTTCCAACTGATGCTTTTCTTCAAGGATTGTGCTGATGGACTTGTTTGTCTCTCCCATGTGATCGTCTTTCGGTTCTCTTCCTGGTGGTCATCCTGAAAGAAAAAAGGGAAGAAAAGTAACCCAAAAATAAAGATAGAAATTAAAAGATGGAGTATGGTTGGGTTAATGCCAGATGAAAAGGGTCTCATTCACATGGTAGCTACAACATGTAAGAAAACAATAGAAGCCATGGCATACCAGTGGTGCAGAATATGCAACAATGGGGGAGAGAGTGGGGAAGAAAAGATAATATAAATTAAAAATCAATACAAAAGTAATACAAGTATAAAAGATTGGCATTGATTTAAATAATATTACCTAACCAGAATAAAACAAGTCATAAGCACCAAGATAATACCAGAGAAGAAATAACAGTTGAATAAAAACATTTGAACACCAATGGTAAAAGAATAAATTTAGAAAAATAAAAATATGCAATGAATGAAAGTATGAAAATAAAATAAAATAAAATGAGAGGGAAAAAGGAGGAGAAGAAGAAAAAGAAAGTGAGAAAGGAGAGAGAAGGAAGAAATTAGGATTAGAAAAGAGAGGATAAGAAAATTGGCACTAATCTGGATAGGTTGTGCGACGCTGGCGACGCGGTTGCGTGGGTGACGCGGTCGCGTGGTGCGCGATAAGGTTGGGCGACACGGACGCGTGGGGCACGCGATCGCGTGACTCGATTTGTGCTAGTGGCGCGAGTGCAGCCTCGCGGTCGCACAACTCTCTGTTTGAAACTTGGTATTGCCAAAATCCAAGGTGACGCGGTCGCGTGGTCGACGCGATCGCACGGGTGGCCTTATTTCTAATATGACGCGGACGCATGGGTGACGCGTTCGCGTGGCAGGGCTTGTGCTGCTAGCACGGGTCCAGCCCAATTCCAGCTCAACTTTCGGCCATACACCCTTTTTACGCCGATTTCAGGTCACGCGGCCGCGTGGGTGACGCGGTCGCGTGGGAGGCTATTTTTTCAAATGACGCAGACGCGTCATCAATTTGTGCTAATAGCGCGCCTCCAGCCCTGCTCCTGCGTAACTCTCTGTTCACTTTTATTTTTCCTTTCTCTCCAAGCGACGCGGACGCGTCGCTGATGCGATCGCATCGCGTAGCGAAATTTTTTTTTTTAATAACTGAAAAATGCATAATGCATAATGCAATGCTTAATGTGAATGAGATGAAAAATTCCAGGTTCAATATAATAAATAAAATAAAACTTGAAAACAAACAAAACTAAATAAAGAGAAACGATCATACCAGGGTGGGTTGTCCCCACCTAGCACTTTTAGTTATAGTCCTTAAGTTGGACATTTGATGAGATTCCTGCTATGGTGGCTTATGCTTGTACTGATCCAGGAATCCCCACCAATGTTTGTATTTCCAGTAGCCTCCGGGGTCCCAAACTAAGCATGTAAAACCCTTGAGCAGCTTTAAAAAAATTCTTAGGCTCCCGGGGTGTTGGATGTCAGAACAGATTCCAGGATCCCAAATCTTGCTTTTACACCCGTCTTCGTGTTGATTATCATGATTCCATCCGGGTAGCAAGCAATCTGAATTCTCACTAAAGCGGCCAAACAACTTCCTAGACCCATTCAGTTGAGCTCTATACCAACCTTTACGTTTAAGCTTAAAGCTTCCAACCATGATGAACCTTGCAGGACAATTCTTACCACTGACCATCTTCCTTTTACTCTTAATGCCACAAAGAGCTCTAAGTTGACCATCCGTCTCCAGTAGCCCATATTCAAGTGGGATTAGAAAGCTATGAGATATGAATTTTACCCACTTGAATGTTGTGAAGGATGATGGCAACTTAGGGGGAGGCATTTTTAATGAAATTGCAAGCTCCACTCCCTTGTGCTCTTCTCTGATAATTACCACCTCTTTGCAAACTTCTTCAATTTCAACCTCTTCCTCTTGGTAGCTCTCTTTCAATTCAATCTCCTTTTCATTGCTTTCCAAGGGCATGGGAGGTTGTGCTTCTTCTTCTTGAATCTCCATCTCTTGATCAACTTCTTCCAAGTCTTCAACTGTGATATGCATTGGAAGTTGTACACCCTCCTCAGCATCAATTTCAACCGTCTTGGAAGGAGGCTCGATGTCTTGACTTTCCCATGGAGGTTCTGCATCTCCTAAGTCTTCAACCACTTCTTCTTCTTCTTGAACAATGACAGCTTCTTCTACTTGTTCTAGTACGAATTCATTCTCTATCTTGTTCACTGGGGTTTCTGGTATCTCCTTCATGCTACGCTCTTCACTAGACTGTCCACATGGGGCTGTGGCTGATCCTTGTGTATTTAAGCGTCTAGAAGCCCATTGAATTAATACTTGCCCCAGTTGGTGAGTGGTTGCCTGAAATCGATCCATTGTTTCCTTGAGACGATCCTTTGCCTCTTGATGCACTCGGTTTTCATAAGTAGGATCATAATGCTCTTGGGTTGATGGATATGGAGATGGTGAATATTGAAGTGGTGGTTCTTGTGAGTAATTGGGTTGGAATTGGGGTGGTTCTATATATGGTTCATATGGCTCATAAGGTGGTTGGTATGGTGGTTGAGGGTTAGGGTCATATGGAAGTGAATGGCGGAAAGAGGCTTGTGAGTTTTGTGGGTTGAGGTTGTGTTGAAAGGATGATCTCTGAGCATAGGGTGGGGCTTGTTGGTAGCTACAAGGTGGTCCACCATATCTATCAGCTTGGGATGCATTGTAGCCTGGTCTTTGTCCATGATATCTAGGATGGTGTTGTTGCCTAAAGGGTTGATTAGATCCTCTTGGCTCCATCCATCCTTGATTGGTCTGACCTTGATGCATATTCCTGCTGTGGTTTCTATTTCCTTCAACAAAGTTAGAACCAAACTCAAAGCGAGAGGGGTGAGAATTCATAGTAGTTATCAGAAATAAAGGGGAAAAAGGAGAAACAAATAAACAGGTAAAAGAAAAATATTTTTTTGAAAAATATTTACAATAACCAATAATAAGGCACACGTTTGCAATTCCCCGGCAACGGCGCCATTTTGACGTTAGGATTTTTGCCAGTAAAGAATTTCATAAAAACAGTCGCGTTGTAGATATAGTCTCTAAACCGACAAAAATCCCTTCGTACAAACGTTTTGGTTGTCACAAGTAACAAACCCCTTTAAAATTGATAACTGAGTATTTAAACCTCGGGTCGTCTTCTCAAGGAATTGCAGGGAGGTATGTTCTTATTATTGGCTATGGAGATTGTAAATTGGGGTTTTGGAAGTAAGGTGCGAATATATTATATGACAAGTAAAATAAAATAATAATAGCTGTAAAATAAACCTTTGGCAAGGTATAAGAACTGGAGGTCCTTTCCTAGTTATCCTTATCAATTGTGATGAGAATTGGATTTTTCTCCCACTTTGTTAACCTCTAACTATGAAGGTAAGTTAAGTGGATGAATTCCAATTTTCAATCAACAATGAGTTTGATAACTCTAGAGTCACCAATTATTTAACCAAAGCCAAAAGGAAAGAAAATTGAAACTGCTCAAATAAAAATGCCTTCAGATGGGAAGCAATAATCATGTAATTAAAAGAAAGCAATAATAACTGAAATATCTCAAATAATATTAATTCAAAGAAAATCATATCATGAAAGAGTTCATAAATTTAATTGGAAAAATAAATAAAAATAAAGAACCTAGGATTGAGAGTCACTCCTAAAACTAAGAGAAATCCAAAATCCTAGTTTCTAAAAATCCTAATTTCTAATCCTAAGAGAGAGGAGAGAACCTCTCTCTCTGAAAACTACATCTAAATTATAAAAAGTGAATTATGAGAGCCTCTTTATGAATGGATGCATTCCCCCACTTTATAACCTCTGGTCTGTGCTTTCTGGACTTGGATTTGGGCCAAAAAGGGGTTTAGAACTCGCTGGGGCGTGTTCTATAATTTTCTGGTGCGTGGCCTCTGTCACGCGTCCGCGTGGGTCACGCGGTCGCGTCATTCGGAGCTTTTCCTTGCCACGCGGTCGCGTCAGTCATGCAACCGCGTCATGTGCGTTCTGCTTAAGGTGCACGGTCGCGTCAGTCATGCGGCCGCATCGCTGAATCTTCGCTTCTGGCACGCGATCGCGTCGTCCATGCGATCGCGTGAACACCAGTTTCCTTAAAGCTCCGTTTTCCTTTCTCCTTCCATTTTTGTATGTTTCCTTTTCCATCCTCTAAGTCATTCTGCCTTAGAAAATCTGAAACTACTCAACATACTAATCACGGCATCGAATAGAAATAAAGGTAATTAAAATAATTAATTTTTAAAGCTTAGGAAACAAGTTTTTCACAATACGACATAATAAGGAAGGGAAAGTAAAACCATGCAATTAATGTGAATAAGTAAGTGAAGGATTATATAAACTCAAATTAAGCACAAAAGAACTCACGAAATATGGGTTTATCAAAGATATCCAAAACTCTCTACAAGCAATACAGACCGTACCTCTTGGAGAAGACAAAGAGGTCCAGTCCAGTCCAGCTCATTACTATCAAGACTCTCAAGACCCATTTGAGATGTAAGAAGTACTATATATGCAATCAATGTAAAAGCCCAATCATAAAAAAAAGAGTAAAAAGTAAAGAGTAAAAAAGTAAAAGTAAAAAGTAAAAGCAAACAGTGAATGTCGGCAAACAGTAAAAGCAAACAGTGAATGTCGGCAAACAGTAAAAGCAAACAGTACTGTCGGCAAACAGTACCCAAATAGTCATCATTTGGGGTCTATAAATACCAAAGGCCTCACTCATTCAAGATCATAAAAAACTTGAAAGCTCAAGAAATCTCTCTACTCTTATATCTTCTTACTTTATAAATTCTCCAAGTATTTGTAATCATCTTCAAGAAGTGTATCAACTCTGCAAGCAATAAAAGTAAAAGTTCATCTTTGTAAGCTTACTATCTTTCTTTTATTTATTTTCTCAGTTATTATTCTTATACCATGAAAGAGTTTTATAAAAGGCTTAGATCTTTAAAATTAGTTAGAAGAAATATGAAAACAACATTAATGACAATAGATAGAAAAATAAGAGAACTAATAACTGAATGTTCGGAATTAAAAGTAGAAATAAAAAAGATGGACAAGAAAATAATCAGAACCAAAAAGCTTCTACAACAAATTAAAACCAAAAAATCAGTAAAAACCGCTAGACAAACTATTAAGAATAAACGCATTCATTATGTTAGAAGGATGCATTACTTACATGTACAAAGCATGAGACAACTTTTAGAGATAGAATCAAGAATACATGTATATAACGTTCAAAGAATGGATGGCAATCCCCAACCTACAGTACCCGTACAAGATCTAGAACTTCAACCTTTACAAGAACCTCAACCTTTACAAGAAACAAATCAACCTAAAATAGTCCAACCTTTACAAGTGGTATCAGAGCCTGCTCAAGAGGGAGGAATTTGATAACATTTATAAAGAAATTATTTTTAACTGGATTTTTATTACAAGTCTTCTTGATAAGCCTCAAACATTTTATAGTTACAACTTTGAAGTAGCAGTGATAACTGTTAATACGTTGGTCAGCCCAGATCGTAGTCCCGGTTGTAAGTCCTAGAAAGGCAGTGAATCCGTTGGTTAACGAGGGTGGTCCCGTAGCTCACAAAGTTCTAACCATAAAATGGCTAGTTTATTGAGAACGATGAGTCGTTTAAATCTATGAAAAAATAATTCCTTAGTAATAAAAACAGATAATGATGAAGCCTCCACCTCTGGAACTAAAAATGAATTAGAAATAGCCAAATTAGAAGAAAGTTTTCATAATTGGAATATACCTATAGTAGAAAAAGATAAAATATATAAAAAGAGAAACTTCTGGGAAGGAAAAAATTATGAAATCCACATGTTAGAATATTGTAAACAAGGAACGAGTAGTAATAAAATTATCACCATCTTAGAAGAAGATAAATTGAAAGAACATAGCAGTAAAGGATATAACTTCATCCATATAGGATTAATACAAGTAGCCATAAAGCCTAATTTTAGAATAGGAATTAATCTGCCTATATTATTAACCTTAAGAGATACCAGATTAAAAAATTTTAGTGATTCATTAATAGGAATATTAGAAAGTAACTGTCATGATGGACCAATTTTTTTTAATTGTTACCCAAATTATGCTATGAATCTGAAAAATGAATACACCTGGCAAGCCTTAAAATTGCAAGTAACATCTGATGAGACCATTATAAATGAGAAATATGATCCATTCGAAATAATCTATAGAATATATTATAAAATTACTAAAGTTGATTATGACTTTAGAGTATTAAGACAATCCTCAAAAGACGAAACGATAATTATGCATGCAAATCTAAAAAGATCTAATATACAAACACCTAGAAGATTAAGACATGAAGAGTTAAAAAGTCGTATGCCTGAAGAATGGATAATACCTGATGGTATTGAAGAACCACAAATACAAAATACTAGAATAAGGGAAATAATAAGAGAATGACCTGATATTAGAATTAGGATGAATAGATCCCAATCATTAAGAATTCCTGATAATGTTGAAACTATTAGTCATAGAAATTCTATAGATAACTCATCAATAGGAAATATTGATGATATTGTAGGAATTGACAACAGAAGGCCACATATAGCCACTGCTGTATATAAATCACCTTCAGAATTTGATCTAAGAGAATCACAAGTTTTATCAATAATTATAAAGGAAGAACCATTTGAGATTGATAAAGAGTGGATAAGACAAGATTTTAATGCTGATTATAATAAATCACTAAGAGATTGGTATTTTACCAACCATTCAGAAAATGAAGTTATTAGACTAAGAGAACTATTCTATGATTTTATGAAAGAAAATAGAATTAGCTTATACTTCTTTGACTGGTACGTTAATTATTACTCCAAACCCGATAAGAAATTATGTCCTTTAACAAAGCCAACTGTTGCTTGGAAAACAAGCTCAGGATCAGTAATAGAATCTGAATATCCCCCTAAAGAAACTATTAAAATACCAATTGGAAAAGACTTAGAAGTTGAAGCAGCACCCTATAAAGATAGCAATGCAGATGGAAATATAGAAAAAAGAGATATTAAGAAATTACATCAGCAATTAAACTTTACTAATACCATGTTAGATATATTGAAAAATCAGTTAGGAAGAATAGAAAATATGGAAAAAGTTATTAAGGTAGAAAAACCCATAGAAAAACCTATATATAAATTACAAAGTTTAGATAATATTAGCTTAAAATCTAAAGTAGAAATAGAAGTTGAAGAACTAAAAGAAAAACTTAGAAGTATTAGTCCAGGAAAATTAACAATTAATACATTGCAAAAGAAAGAAGAATTAGAACTGAATAAAATATCCTATAAAAGAGATTATCCTAAAATCAGAAATTATTATCCTAGACCATCACCAGTAGATGTAGGCCTAGAAGAACGAACACAATTAGTACAAAATAGTTTTTCAGGATCAGACTTAGTAGAATGGAATATAGATGGATTAAGTGAACAAGCCATTTTAGATCAAATGTGTAATATGACTATGGCTACAACTGCCTATAAGATGAGAAAAGCCTCTGATAAAGAAGCAGCAATTATGATAACCCAAGGATTTACAGGACAATTAAAAGGTTTGTGGGATAATTTTCTCAGCCTCCAAGAAAAAGAATTAATTATTAATAGTATTAAACAAGAAGATCAGTCACCAGACGCTACATCCACGTTAATATATACCATTATTAAAAATTTTGTAGGAGATCCCAGTATTTTTAAAGATAGGATACATACTCAATTAATGAATTTAAGATGTCCAACTATGTCTGATTATAGATGGTATAAGGATGTTTTTATGTCAAAAGTTATGATAAGAGATGATGCACATGCGCCTTTCTGGAAAGAAAGATTCTTAGCAGCCTTACCAAAATTATTCTCTGAAAAAGTATTACAAATACTACAAACACAGTTTGGGACCCAGATTCCCTATAATTCATTAACCTTTGGACAATTACATAATATAATAGTACAAACAGGTATAGAAGTATGCACAAATACCAAGATACAACAGAAAATAAAACAAGAAAGTATCACGGGAAAAAGAGAGCTAGGCACTTTCTGCTACCAATATGGAATAACTCCTGAAAAAGCACCTAGTGGACAGCATAAAGTTAAAAGAAAAAATTTTATAAAAAACCTAAATATAATATAGACAAACCCCTTTATTATGAACAGAAATATCATAAAAAATTACATAAAACCACTAAAGGAAAACCTAAATTTTCTAATAAGAAAAAACAAGTAACATGTTGGAAATGTAAAAACAAGGACATTATGCTAATAAGTGTACGACAGAACAAAAAATAAATAAAATAGAAAATAAAGAAATTAAGCATGCTTTGACAGCTAAACTAATCAATTCAGAGTCAGAAGAAAAATCAAGTTATGAGGGTTCTTCTGAAACTGAAGACTATTTTATACAACAATTAGACTTTATGTCAGAAGAAGAGAGCTCAGGAGGAAATAGTGGAAAGGAGGAACAGGATAATAATAATTGTTTAGGAATAGGATTATGTAACTGTAGAAACTGTGAAAAAACTGTAAATGTTTTAACTAAAGAACAAACTTCTACACTAGTTAAAATAATTGACAAGTTAGAAGATACACCATTAAGGGATGAGTTTATAAGACAATTAGCTGAATTAGTTAAAAAAGAAGAAGAAAGTAAGTAAGAAATAAGACCAATAGAAATAAAAGAAATTTATAATCGTTTTAAAAGCCCACAAGAAGAAGTTTCCCTTAATTCTCTCAAAGAAGAGATAAAAAGGTTAAAAAGAGAAGTTTCAGAATTAAAACAACAAAACATTAATATGGACTACAGATTACTAAAAAGAGAAGGAGAAAACATAATAAAAATCCAAGAACAATCTTTGCAAAATAATGAAGGGACTAGTAATATAACAATTCCCGAGAATTATATTAACCTAGGTACAGAAAATTATATAAATATTTTTTAACATTATTAGTAAGTCAAAAATGGTTCACTACGATAACTTTAATAGTAGGAGAAGAAAAATTTGATTTAATAGCTATGGTAGATTCAGGAGCTGATGTTAATTGTATACAAGAAGGATTAATACCCACAAAATATTATGAGAAAACTACAGAAAGAGTCTTAATGGCAGAAAATGACAAAATGACTATAGACTATAAGTTATCTAAAGCAAAAATTTGTAAAAATAGGGTATGTTTCGCCACTACATTCTTTTTAGCAAGAAATATATCTCATCAAGTTATATTAGGAAATCCTTTTACTTTATTATTATATCCCTTTAATGTCGACATCGACGGAATAACTTGTACAAGAATCCCCAATCATCTTGTCCATTTTGAATTTCTCACAAGACCAAAACAGCATGAACTCAATATGTTACAACACCTATCTACACATGTTAGGTGTAATGGAAACAGAAGTAAGACAAATTAATTGTTTGAGTCTAGAGAAAATTTTACAACACTTACCGCGTCAAGTTAATATTATAGAAAGGAAGACAAGACAAATTAACTACTTAAACCAAGAAGTTACACATAAAAGAATAGAAGAACAATTACAAACTCCGGAGATACAAGATAAAATAAAAGCAATTGAAGAAAAAATTAAGATGGAATTATGTAGTTTAAATCCCACAGCCTTTCAACATAGAAAATTACATGAAATATCTTTACCATATGAAGATGGGTTTAATGAAAAAGATATACCAACAAAGGCAAAACCGATACATATGAACAAAGAGTATCTAGAATATTGTAAAAAAGAAATACAAGAATATCTAGATAAGGGACTAATAAGGCCTTCAAAATCACCCTGGAACTATACAAGCTTCTATGTGATGAAAGCATCTGAAATAGAAAGAGGTGCTCCAAGATTAGTTATCAATTATAAACCTCTAAACAAGGTATTAAAATGTATTAGGTATCCTTTACCAAATAAAAGTGATTTAATTAAAAGATTAAATAAAGCAAATATCTTTTCAAAATTTGATTTAAAATCAGGTTATTATCAAATTGCACTAAAAGAGGAAGATATAAGACAGCTTTTATAGTACCCTTTGGACATTACGAATGGAATGTAATGCCTCAAGGATTAAAAAATGCCCCAAGCGAATTCCAAGAAATAATGAATAATATATTTTACCCGCATATAGAATTTACTATAGTATATCTTGATGACGTATTAGTATACTCAAAAGGAATAAAACAACATATATATCATCTAGAAAAATTCATGGATATTATAAAAGAACAAGGATTAGTTTTATCAGAAAAGAAAATGAAAATTTTTACAACTAAAGTAAGGTTCTTAGGATATGAAATTTATCAAGGAACTATAGTACCTATTAAAAGAGTCATTGAATTTGCAGATAAATTTCCAAATGAAATAACTGACAAAAAACAACTACAAAGATTTTTGGGATGTTTAAATTATGTAGCAGAATTCTTATCCGGAATAAGAGTTACATGCGAACCTCTTTATAAGAGACTAAGAAAAAATCCACCTCCATGGACAAAAGAAATGACTTCCATAATAATAAAAATAAAAATGCAGTAAAAGAAATACCTTGCATAAGTATACTAGACCCATCGGCTAAATTAATTGTAGAAACAGATGCATCAGAATTAGGATATGGAGGAATTCTTAAACAAATACCTCCTAATAACTCAAAAGAACAAATTGTAAAATATCATTCAGGAATTTGGAACCAAGCTCAAAAGAACTACCCCACAGTCAAAAAAGAAATACTTGCCATAGTATTATGTGTTTCAAAATTTCAAGAAGATTTATTTAATAAAACCTTCTTAATAAGAACTGATTGTAAAGCAGCTCCAAATGTTTTAGAAAATGATGTCAAAAATTTGGTTTCAAAACAAATATTTGCAAGATGGCAAGCTATTTTATCATGTTTCGATTTTACTATTGAACATATAAAAGGAAAACTAAATTCACTCCCTGACTTTCTTAGTAGAGAATTTTTGCAGGGAAAGAATGGAGCAAAAAGCAGCCTCCAATGAAGATTATGGTCAACCTTTTGACCAAATAAAAGAAACAAAATTACCTATTACTGTTGTACCAGCAAAACAATTATCATTAAGACCTATGACAATGTCATAGGTTGTAAAAGTTGCACCATCATCGTCATCACTTTCTAAGAGCCCTTTAATTACTACTAATAATAAATTCACATTACTACAACCATCTAACCTCTATAATACTCAACCCTTGAAAGAACAATTTCCTTACTATGAAAAACCCAATCCTATAAAGATATTAACCATTGAAAAAGAGTGGTTCAAAAAAGACATAAAAACCCTATACAAGACCATTTTCCCAAATACTTTCCATTATATTCCTATTAACCCACAAAAAACCCAAAAATTTTATGAATTCATATTAGTAGACACCGGATCCATTGAGTTAACACATTACAGAGATTCCAACACCAAGCAGCCTATTTATTCAAAAATAAAAATTATAAAAATATTATCCTTGCAAGATTGGGAAATACCCCCATATCAGTCTAAAAGCTTCTCATTAAAATTTGAACCTCAGAACTATACCTACTATGATTACCAAGAAGCTTGGAATCATGTTTTATTTCTATCACCAAATCCCCATTCTTGGTTCATTTGGTTCAGAAAGGGGATATCATTACAATTTCCCAAATGGTTTCAAGCATGGTTCCAGAACTTTGGACCAATGGAAGCTTTCTTCCCAAAAGAAGCCAGTATGGCGTATGAATACTTTAAAAGCAAGTCATCATTCCTACAAGAATATAAGTTCATTTCATTCATAGCAGCCATGGGAATAAGCTGGATTATGACATGGGAATATGATTCAGCAGCATATGAAGAATCTCCAAGCATACAATATCTAGTAAGAGTAATAAAAATAAAATGGTGGAACAAATATGATATAAATTTACTAAGAAGAGCAGCTATTGATCAATGGTTAACAACATCACAAAAGCGTCCAGCAATAACAGCCTCAAGCACCACCAATGAACAAATAGCTTATAAAAAAGAGACCCAATTCTTAGCACAAAAGAGACAAATTATGGCAGCCCTAGCTGTAGCAACCTCAGAGGAAGATATCCAAAACTCTCTACAAGCAATACAGACCGTACCTCTTGGAGAAGACGAAGAGGTCCAATCCAGTCCAGCTCATTACTATCAAGACTCTCAAGACCCATTTGAGATGTAACAAGTACTGTATATGCAATCAATGTAAAAGCCCAATCATAAAAAAAAGAGTAAAAAGTAAAAATTAAAAAAGTAAAAGTAAAAAGTAAAAGCAAACAGTGAATGTCGGCAAACAGTAAAAGCAAACAGTGAATGTCGGCAAACAGTAAAAGCAAACAGTACCCAAATAGTATTTGTAAATTCAAGAAATCTCTCTACTCTTATATCTTCTTACTTTATAAATTCTCCAAGTATTTGTAATCATCTTCAAGAAGTGTATCAACTCTGCAAGCAATAAAAGTACAAGTTCATCTTTGTAAGCTTACTATCTTTCTTTTATTTATTTTCTCAGTTATTATTCTTACAAGTTTAATTACCCGTGCCATGCACGTAATAAAATTGAAATTATAATTTTAAATTATTTTTTTAAAATTAATTTGAATTACAATAATTTAATTAATAAAAAATAATATGTTATGCATTGTTTAATTTTTTTTAATCTAGTGTTAATTAGATTAACTCTAAAATAGTTATTAATCGATTTTAATAATCTATTTTCTTCAATAAATCAGACATATATACTGAATGTGATCATAAATATAATATAGTAATAGTTAAATCCACCAAGAAATATATTGGCTATTATCACAATATAAAACAAATTAAATATAAAGGCTATTAGCACTTATAAATCTATAAAATTGCACTATCTTTGATTCGTGCAAGGATTTACTTATCAAATAAACTTAAAATATGAACAAAAAATATTTATAAAATGGACCTAGCATTACTTGAAAAAATCATAAAAAAATAATCAACTTACCTTATCATCCATAAGAATCATTTCTATGTAAGTCGTCTTATTCTTGTCAAATTTGGATGGGACTTTCCATAACCTTATAATTCTTGCTTTTATTTTTCAAACTTTTTCATTACATAATCTACCATAGGCAATACTGTTGATAGAATCGTAGTTAGTAGCCCTTAGGTATGAGAAATAATAAACAGAAGAAGATCTATGTTTGGGTACAAACTGGCCCTTCTCACTAATACAAACCGGGGGAGAGCCACTACAGCTTCATCACCTTTCCTAATTCCCACCTCTTTATTTTTTTCACTTTTGTCAAAAATAGATTAGACGAACAGATGGCATCTATAAGATTATGATAGGGTCGGGACCTATGGGTCCCAAATTCCACCTCTTTGACATAAGAGTCGTATTTCTTAAAAGAAAGAAGTTTCAGAATAGATATGACTTACAATCCGGTGCCCATAAGTTTGCTGTCCTGTCTCTGCCTGTAGGTAGTCGAGATGATAAATAATTGTAACAATTCACTATTAATCCTTATATATATATATATATACACTAATTATACATGATAATAATTAGCAAATATTTTCAATGGAGATACTTGTTACAATTAGATGATTTTATTAACCTTTATGATTAATGCAATAGAGATAGTTACTCAATATATATATTATCAACATTAATTATATGCCAATATATTTAAGAAAGAGCTAAAAGAGGAGATATAAATATATATAATATTATTGCTATATAGGAAGCATACATAAATTGCTACATTTTTTATTATATTATACAACTTAAAATTATAGTATCATGTTATTATTAATTCTAGATACTTGTTATAATTATATCAAATTTAATTATGACTCTAAATAAATAAAATAGATAACATTCAATATTATTTTTTTCTTTTTTACATTCAATATTTACTGTAATTATAAAAAGTAAACAAATTAATAAAAAATATGAGCAGAAAATAAAACATATTAATCAAAATTCAATTTGTTATCTAATTAATTTTGTGTCCATACAATATAACTTTACAAAAATGTTATGAATCATAACATTTTTTATTCTATAAAAAAATACTATATGTAGCCTTTAGTAGTACAAAAATAATTATAAAAATTAATTATTGATATTGATATTAATCACAATTGATTATTGATACCCTAATTTTTTTAAAATATATTTTACCTTTTTAAAATATAATGTATGTACCGTGTAGACCTTTATTATTATTATTATTATTATTATTATTATTATTATTATTATTATTATTATTATTATTATTATTATTATTATTATTATTATCAAATTAAATGGGTCACTATTAATGTGTGCATTAACTATCTCCTAATAAAATTATTGCACTTAAATGAGAATTAGAACTATATCAGTTGATATAATTAGAATGATTAAAAATATCGATGATTGATAAGTAATTTAATAACGTATTAAATATTGATTTGATATAATTATAATGAAGATATTTTCTTAAATTAATATAATCATGCATTATTCATGAGCTAATTGTAATATAATTAGAATCAATTTATTTGAGAGAAACCAAACTAACACTTACTCCTCTCAATGGCATTGCATGCATGCAAAAGAAAGCCGGTAATTTCTGAAAAAAATCACAATATGTTATAAAATTATTCTAATAATGAACAACTTAAAATAAGATAATTTAAATATATTATCAATCGTTGAAATTACATATCCGAGTTTGTTACGAATTTAGCAAAATTGAACTTAAACTGAGAGAATTCAATCTCATTATGTGCTCCACTTTGAAGATTTTCGGGCAGACGTAAAAAGCATGGAGGGGATGGAACTTGAACTTGCCCTACAAAATTCTGTGGATGCAATTCCTCAATCAAAAATCGAGCTCCTCCCAAGAAAGCTAACTTTAACTACATTTCATTAGGTTGGTCATAATAAGTGAGTAGATCCAACCATCATTCGGTAAAGTAGAGATTATTGCACCTTTTTTGAACGCATACATCCATGTAGTTGGAACCTGAATCAGTGAAGACAACTCGATGAGGTATTTCATGGATGTGATGCATTGTAAACGATTGTGGTAAAAGACAATCGAACTGGAACATTAGACGATAAGAATAACTTAGAGTAACAACAATTAATAAATTATTAAAAAAATAATATAATATAATGAATATATGAAAAATATTATAAAAATTATAAATTGTACCTTAAAAGGATTAACTTTAATAAAAAACGAAGAATACATTCTTATTCTATGAAGTAGTAAAAAAAATACTAAATATAAAATTATGAGCTTACTCTCAAATTTAGATTCATGTACCACAGAAAAACACTATTTATAGACCTTAGTAAAACAAAAATAAATATGTAAATTACTTATTATTAAGGCAATTTTTTATTATGTGCAGTAATTACGCATTATAATTGATAAGTAGTTTAATAGTGCATTAAATATTGATTTGATAATGAAGATATGTTCCTAAATTAGTATAATTATATATTATTCATTAAATATTAATTATAATATAATATAATTATAATAAAAGTATTTTTTATAAAATAATTTAGAATAGATGAAAAATTTCATTCGTTTTGGAGGAAAAACGGACTCACGAGAGATCGACACATCACCCTTATTAGCTGGGGGAAAACCCAGTTTTAGTATATTAAGTAGATACCATGAAAGAGTTTTATAAAAGTCTTAGATCTTTAAAATTAGTTAGAAGAAATATGAAAACAAGATTAATGGCAATAGATAGAAAAATAAGAGAACTAATAACAGAATCTTCGGAAATAAAAGTAGAAATAAAAAAGATGGACAAGAAAATAATCAGAACCAAAAAGTTTCTACAACAAATTAAAACCAAAAAATCAGTAAAAACTGCTAGACAAACTATTAAGAATAAACGCATTCATTATGTTAGAAGGATGCATTACTTACATGTACAAAGCATGAGACAACTTTTAGAGATAGAATCAAGAATACATGTATATAACGTTCAAAGAATGGATGGCAATCCCCAACCTACAGTACCCGTACAAGATCTAGAACTTCAACCTTTACAAGAACCTCAACCTTTATAAGAAACAAATCAACCTATAATAGCCCAACCTTTAGAAGTGGTATATATATATATATATATATATATATATATATATATATATATATATATATATATATATATGAATTAAAGCACACATGATAAAATAGAATATTACAAAATAAAACTATAGTAAGATTATTTAAAAACAATATAAAAATGACACATTTTTGTTGTTAATAAGAAGTTAAAAGAAAAAAAAGTGTGTGCCTAATAATAAGCAATTAAAATAAACAAAAATTTAAAACAAATATAAAAAAAATGTATAAATAAAGATAAAAGAAACAAAAATTCAATAAATTACAAAAATTGTACCTAAACACGAGAGAGGAGGGAGAGAGGGAGGGAGGGAAAGAGAGAGAAAAGAAAGCGTATGAGTAAAAAAATATTTAATTTGGTATAAATAGATAGTATTGAAAAAAATAAACTAATTAAATTATTCATATATTTCGTTATCATATTTATTATTTATTAATAATTCGATATTTACTCCAATCAAATTAAATAATTAATATAATTAACTAAATTAATTAATTGATATAATCAATTATAATTAATCAATTCATATAAATTATAATAAATGGTGAGATTTGAATGTCTAATCAAATTAATTAATTAATATAATTAATTAATTATAATTGATTTGCTTTAACGAATTAAATGAAATAAATCAGGAAACACCTTAAGAGTATGTCGCATCAGTTCTATTATTAAGTACAAAAATCTGATTTTTATATAATAGAATAGATAGATAATAAAGATATTTTCTTTAATTAGTATAATTGTGCATTATTCATTAAATATTAATTGTAATATTGTAATATAATTATAATAAAAATATTTTTCTGAAATAAATTTATTTAGAGAAATATAAATTGGTTATCTACTTAATATACTAAAACTGGGTTTTCCCCCAGCTAATAAGAGTGATGTGTCACTTTCTCGTGAGTCCGTTTTCCCTCCAAAACGAATAAAATTTTTCATCTATTCTAAATTATTTATTATAATTATATTATTATATTATATTTAATATTTAATGAATAATATATAATTATACTAATTTAAGAACATATCTTCATTATAATTATATCAAATCAATATTTAATGCACTATTAAACTACTTATCAATTATAATGCCTAATTACTGTACATAATAACAAATTGCCTTAATAGTAATTAATTTACATATTTATTTTTATTTTACTAAGGTCTATAAATAGTATTTTTCTATCATACATACATCTAAATTTGAGAGTCAGCTCATAATTTTATATTTAGTATTTTTTTTACTATTTCATAGAATAAGAATGTATTCTTCATTTTTTATTGAAGTTGATCCTTTCAAGGTACAATTTATAATTTTTTATAATATTTTTCATATACTCATTCTATTATATTATTCTTTTAATAATTTATTAATTGTTGTTACTCTAAGTTGTTCTTATCGTCTAATGTTCCAGTTCAATTGTCTTTTACCACAATCGTTTACAATGCATCACATCCATAAAATACCTCATCGAGTTGTCTTCACTGATTCGGATTCCAACTACATGGATGTAAGCGTTCAAAGAAGGGGCAATAATCTCTACTTTACCGAATGATTGTTGGATCTACTCACCTATTATGACCAACCTAATGGAATGTAGTTAAAGGAGGATGAGTAAATTATTATAATTTTAATTATTCGATTAAAATTGTAATATCAGTTGTGATATTTTAATTATTAATGCATTATTAAACTACTTATCAATAATTTTAATTATCTAACATTTGTAATTTATTTTTATAATTAAAATAATTAAAATTAAGTAGATCGTTATTAAACTACTTATCAATAATTTTAATTATCTAACATTTATAATTTACTCATCCTCCTTTTTTATCAAATTATTATAATTGTTTGGTTGCATAATTTCTCATTAGATTTACCATCCTAAATTGGTCAATTTGGTTCAAATTCAGATTTTGTTTTTCTTTTTGTTTTTTTTTTAATTGCTCTTATTGCAGTAAGTGTCCTCAGATTTTTATTGTGAGCTGCAAAATGAATGTCCCAAATTCTCAATACTTTTGTCATCCTTTTTGTTGTGTTTTTAACTCTATTGAGGTACTATTAATTTTAAATTTGTACGAATTTTAAATGTTGATACTTACGATATTATTTCAGTTGGTTGTCGTTACGAGAATGACTTTATACTATACATGACTAAAGACTAGAATAGATTCAATATTGTTTAAGTAATTTTGGTTTTAATATTAGTATTTGATTAAATTATAATTAGAGAATTTTAAATTATTGCCTCAATTTATATATTATGATTATTTTTCGTGGATGTACTTTTTTAAATAATTTAATAATTAATAAAATAAAGTAGTGTCAAGTATATTATTTAAGTTTATTTTTATTCTTTATTTCTTTATTGGTATTTTCATTATATTTGACAAAAAAAACTCTACCTAAATATATAGTTTTCGTTGTCCTAAGCACAATTTAGTTGCCAATAAAAACCGATTTTATCTATAAAAAATAATGAAACATGTATCTTTTGATATTATATTAATATAGTAAGTAGACATTATGATATAATAATATCTTTAATTGCATTATAATTGTCTCATAAATAATATATGATTATATTATTTTAGAAAAAAATTTTCATTATAATTATATCAAATCAATATTTAATTATGATAAAATATGTTAATTATAATTATATCATAAAATTATAATAATTACGATAGTTATGTTATATATTTTAATCATTTATGTAAGTAAATAAACTAGAAAACAATCAAATCAAATCATGACGGTAAATAAATAATATAGAATATTATTATATATTTAATTGCATTATAATTAGCTCATGAATAACATATGATTATATTATTTTAAAAAAATATTTTTATTATAATTATATCAAATCAATATTTAATATATTATTTAAATCTAACTTTTATATAACAATAATATTATATATATTTATATATCACTTTTTTAAACTCATTCTTACAAATATATATTGGCATATAATTAATATAGATAACATATATACTTAATAAATATCTTTATTAAATTAATTATAACAATTAATACAAGATAATCTCATAAGTATAACCTAATTATAGCAAGAATTTTCATAAAAATAATTGACTACTAATTTGAATATAATTGATATAGTTAAATTGATACAACTTATAAGATTGAGAATATGTAGTAATTATAGCAATTATTATATCAATTATAATAATCATTCACGTGACTTCATATACAGTAATTTTTGAATTATAATTGTCACATAATTACTGTTGAATATTATTTAATTTTAGATGTTTTATAGGTAATATTCATTATCACATGAATTATCATCATTATTCAATAATAATAATAATAATTTCGAATTTATATAATTGATAAAATTCTAATTTTCATTCGTATGTAATAATTTTATTAGTATGTATTCACAGTTTTAGTCAATATATAATAATAATATTATTATTATTATATGGACATCAAATTAATTAGTTAACAAATTGAATTTAGCTTATGGAGTTTTATTTTCTACTCAAATTTTTAATCATTAGTGATTTTATTTTTTATATTTACAATAAATTTTGACTATAAAAAGAAAAAATTAGTATTGATTGTTTCCTATTTTATTTATTTACAGTCATAATTAAATTTGATATAATTATAGTAAATCTATATAATTATAGTAATATAAAACTGCTTCATATATAACAATAATATTATACATATTTATATATCTCCACTTTTATCTCTTTTTTCGGAATTTTGACATATTATTAATATAGATAAAATATAATATTAAACTGCTTTGTTATAAATATATATATGAAGTTATAAAATAACTCGTATAATTTATACGTATGGCATAATACGTATGTAAAAAAAAATTCCATACTTTTTGTTAACCACTGTTTTGTTATACGAAATTGATTGAAATTATATAATTTCTATTTATATAATTTTTTTCTATTAGTAGCAATTAGTATCTGCATTAAAAATTCATACAGTTTGTAATTAGTTTATATATATATATATATATATATATATATATATATATACTTAATATACTAAAATTGGGTTTTCCCCCAACTACTAAAGGTGACGTGTCGATCTCTTATGCCTCCATTTTCCCTCCAAAACGAATAAAATTTTTTTTCTATTCTAAATTATTTTATTGTAATTATATTGTAATTAATACTAAATGAATAATATATAATTATACTAATTTAGCAACATATCTTAATTATAATTATATCAAATCAATATTTAATGCACTATTAAACTACTTATCAATTATCAATTAAAAATACTTTTAATAATTTTAATGATAATAATAATATCAATAATAGTAATAATAATAATAATAATAATAATAAATCTTTGTTACCCGATTCACGTATATCAAATAATTTTTCTAAATTATTTTATAAAAAAATATTTTTAATATAATTATATTGTAATTAATATTTAATGAATAATATATAATTATACTAATTTAGAAACATATCTTCATTATAATGGTATCAAATCAAAATTTAATGCATTATTAAAAAATTACCTTAATAATAGATAATTTACATATTTATTTTTGTTTTACTAAAGTCTATATATAGTGTTTTCCTGTGGTATATGAATCTAAATTTGAGAGTCAATTCATAATTTTATATTTAGTGTTTTTTTTTACTACTTCATAGAATAAGAATGTATTCTTCGTTTTTTATTGAAGTTGATGCTTTTAAGTACAATTTATAATTTTTTATAATATCATATACTCATTCTATTATATTATTCTTTTGATAATTTTTTATTTGTTGTTACTCTAAGTTATTCTTATCGTCTAATGTTCCAGTTCGATTTTTTTTTGCCACAATCATTTACAATGCATCACATCCATGAAATACCTCATCGAGTTGTCTTCACTGATTCGGGTTCCAACTACATGGATGTAAGCGTTCAAAGAAGAGGCAATAGTCTCTACTTTACCGAAGGATGGTTGGATCTACTCACCTATTATGACCAACCCAATGGAATGTGGTTAAAGTTAGGTTTCTTAGGAGGAGCTCGATTTTTGATTGAGGAATTGCATCCGCGGAACTTTATAGGGCAAGTTCAAGTTCCATCCCCTCCATGCTTAAACGTCTGCCCGAAAATCTTCGAAGTGGAGCACATAATGAAATTGAATTCCCTCATTTTCAGTTCAGTTTTGCTAAATTCGTGACAAATGCAGATATGCAATTTCAATGATTGGTAATATATTTAAATTTTCTTAGTTTAAACTGTTAATTATTAGAATAACTTTTTAACATATTTTAATTTTTTCAGAAATTACTAGCTTTCTTTTGCATGCATGCAATGCCATTGAGGGGAATAAGAGTTAGTTTGGTTTCTCGGTGTGATAATTCTATATCTTGCCACATTGCATGGATAGCGGATGATGAAGCTTATCTAACAAAAAGATGGTCTGATTTTGCACGAATTCTAAATATTGAAACTTACGATGTTATTTCAGTTGGTTGTCGTTATAAGAATGATTCTATACTATACGTGACTAAGGACTAGAATAGGTTCAATATTGTTTAGGTAATTTGGTTTTACTATTAGTATTTGATTAAATTATAATTATAGAATTTTAAATTATTGCCTCAATTTATATATTACGATTATTTTTTGTGAATTTTGCTATTTTTAAATAATTTAATAAAATAAAGTAGTGTCAGATATTATTAAGTTTATTTTTATTCTTTATTTCTTTATTTGTATTTTCATTATATTTGACAAAAAATTAACTTATACATATATTAAATCATTGACCTAAAGATAATTTATTTGCCAATAAAAACAGATTTTATTTATAATTGGAATAAAATTTATTTGCCAATAATTGGTGGATAAAATTGAAATTACACCCGTGTCATATAATTATAATTAATTAATTGGTATAAAATAAAATTATACATGTGCCATCAGTAATAATCTAAATAATTATATCTTAACAAAATATAATTTGAAATAATTTATAAACAATTATCTTAACAAAAATAATTATTTAATAATTGATTTAAAAATCAATGCAAATAATAATTATTAATAATAGTATTATTAACTGGGTAAATAATATAATTTCAAATTATTACTTGAAATATAAATAATATATGAAAATTTATTGAGTAAATCAATGATTTTGCACCTTAATAATTTGACAATTATTACTCAATTAACCAGTTAATTGAATTAGTAATAACAATTTCCAATTTCAAATTTTGTATATTAAGTAGTTATTAAAAACTTGGTAATAACGATTTACACGGAAAAATCATTGATAAATTCAATTAACCATATAGAAGATAATATACTAACAGTTTTAGTATATTATTTATGGCAAGCGAAATTATTTCCTCAGATTTTCTATTAAAATTGAAATTATTAATAGTTTAAAAAAAGGTTTATTAATAAAATTACTAATAGTCACATTTTTATGCACAAGATATATATTTTCTATATATTATTTTAAAAATATAATGAAGCATGAATAATAAATGAGTATGTTATTTCTTCGACTAGCTAATTAATGCAAAATCGAGTATCCTTTTTTATTCGATTGAGGTCATATTCTGTTTGGTGAAAGTTTCAATCACCTTAATTAAATCATGTGTTTGTGCCTTAACTTATACAGGTAGTAATATGTTACATATTATTTGGTATATCTAAGTAGTTATTTCCATAGCGGAGATGTAAAAAATCTTATTAAGGTTTATTGCCAAATAATTAGTGGATGAATAACAGTAGATTATATTATTTTGGAAAAGTATTTTCATTATAATTATATCAAATTAATATTTAATTATGATAAAATATGTTAATTATAATTATATTATAGAATTATAATAATTACGATATTTATGTTATATATTTTAATCATTTATGTACGTAAATAATTAGAAATCAAAATATAACTTATAATTACCCGTGCCATGCAAGATTAAATAAGATATATAATAACATAGATAATTTGTTACTTATGCTGATTAAATACAATAAATATATATTAATTTAGTTAAAAAAAATCACTGTCTCCTATGTTTTTCTATTTATTTTTTTAATTCATTAAATCCAATCAATTATAATAAATTAATTATATCAACTAATTAATTCAATTAATTATTTTTTAATTTATTTTTTGAATTCAATAAATCAAATAAAATTAATTATACTAATTATTTGTATTGACTAATTGATTTGATTAATTCTTAAAAATATTTTTATTTAATTTATTTAATTTATTTAAATATAACTAATTAATTATTTAATTTTATTAGGATAAATATCAAATTCTATTTCTAATATAAAAATACAAAATTTTATTCATTCCATTTTTATTTTACCACTATAAAAGACCATATATGCTAGAAAAAAATATCATTCATTTACCAATTACTCTTTCATTGGGTAGCTTTTACAACAATTATTTTTCTTCCTATGAGGCGCCGTCACAAGAAGGCAACTATCATGAACACAAATCAGCACACACTCTTCAACTCTCGTGCTCATTATTTAGAGCAATATATGATATGTTATCCATTAAGAATTTATAGACCATGGTGTTATCATATTTGCATAAATAAATAAAAAATTCATAATTAAGCTTAAGTCATTTATCTATTTGTGTGGTATATTGTAGTGTGAAATTACTTTTTGTTTGTGCTGTGCAATGATATTATGGTTTAATTTAAGCTTTTATTTTAGAATTGTGTTATGATTTTATCTCATCCTTTTTTCTTAGATATTAAGTTGATGTATTTTTATTTATTATTATTGAAGCAGATGTGATATAAAATTTGTAAAAAAAAAACTTACATTCAATTTATTTTATTGTAGTCTTCTATTCTTCTATTTTTTATTCTTTTATTCATTTTATTTTCTTTTTAAATATCATATAATTTATTATAATTTATACCAATTAATTAATTATAATTCATTATATCAGTTAGTTTAATTCATTAATTTATAATATACATGATCAAATAGATCATTTGTTACTTATACGTTTATTTTTCTAAAATCTAAATCTGAATAATTATATTTTCAATTTTTTTATGAACAAAATATTATTAATAATGAAAAATAACTAACCATTCATACTTTTAATTAAAGTGTTTGGATGATTTTTATATTTATTAATATTAATTATTGATTATTTTTTCATAAATAAATTATATTATAATTTTATGTTAGTTCATAATTGATTAATGATTAATGTTTATAAAGCTATGTTACTCTAAATTTTATATTTTATAAATATTTTATTTAAATATATTTTTTTAACATAAAAATGTATTATTTTTAATAATATCATAATTTTATATTTTTTAATTATTCTAAATAAATATTTTATCAAATACTAATTAAAGTTATTCTTCCATTTGCTTTTACTAATATATTTTCTAACTATTATATAAAATTAAAATCGTATTAATAAATTTAATATTAAAGTTAATTTGGCTTTTTATTATTTAGAGTGTTTTTCAATCAATAATTTTATATTCTTTACTTTTTTTTAGTTTCATTTTGAATTTTAATTTAGTACTCAAAGGTAGTGAAATTCTATTGATACTGAAATAAAGTTACAAAAGGGTCCATAGGGTAGAATAAGTAAAATAATGTGATACCACATTGCAACATTCAAATGAAACAACTTAGGATCTAAAATGTTTATCTTTCTCTTTCTCACCGTCTATTATATTATCTATCCTATCATATAAAAATCGAATTTTTACCTTTAATGATAGAATCAACGTAGCATGCTTCTGTATTATTTTGTTTAACTCATTAAAGTCAATTCATTATGATGAATTAATTATATCAACTAATTGATTTGAATAGATATTTAAGTATCACACAATTTAAAATTATGTATATTAATTATTTGATTTAATTTTTATGATATATAAATTTAAGGAATAAATTAAAATAAGATAATTTATTACTTATTTAAATTGAATACAACAAATATAAATTAATTTAGTTAAAAATTTACTATTTTCTAATCTTCTATACATAAAAATGACAAAACAAAATTATAAAAATAATCTTTTTATCACTTTTGCTATTTTAATTTTATTTTCTTTGTTTTTTATGTATAATTTTATTTTATATTAACTTTTTTATTTAATAATAAAATATACTCATATTAGTTCTATCATATAATAATATATTTTTCTCCTATATTAATCAAAAAATTTCAATAGTTATTAACTACATCTAATAGAATGACTGAGAAGTGAGAACTACGAGAAGTTAAACCCAGGTTCAAAATGCTAAAACAAAGAAAAGAAAACAGTGAATATATGATTAGAGAAAAATGTATAATAATGAAAAAATATACTAAAACTGGATTTTTTCTCCAACTAATAAAAGTGAGGTGTTAATTCCTCATAAATTTATTTTTTCTCTAAAATAAAATCACTATTTTCTTTTCTAAATTTATTTTAAAAAAATATATTTATTATAATTATATTACAATTAACATTTAATGAATAATGTATGATTATACTAATTTAGAGAAATATTTTTATTATAATTATATAAAATCAATATTTAATACATTATCAACTAATAAAAGTGAGTTGTCAATTCCTCATGAATTCATTTTCCCTCCAAAATGAAAGTACTATTCTCTCTTCTAAATTTATTTCAGAAAAATGTCTTTATTATAATTATATTACAATATTACAATTAGCATTTAATGAATAATGCATAATTATAATAATTTAAAAAAATAAAATAAAGTCGAGTAATTTATCTTCTGACTGCACACGTGTATAGAATAACTTTTAAGAAGGAGTCATGTATAGTAAATATGGTCGATGATTGTAAAACTGTATACTAACATTAATATAATATTATTTTAGGTATATATTTTGCAGGCATCAAAGAAAAGTGTTGAGTTATTTTTTAGTAGATTTAAATTATTCATTGTTTATTAGAGAATTTTGTGCATTAGAATTTTCTAATAATTTATTATTTATTTTGAGCTAATTTTGATATGTTCTTATTTGACAGTAAAACAATATATAAAAATTTGTTGGTGGGTCTAAGTATTATTAAGTTATTTATGGTCACATTGAGTATATATGTTTGATTTATTGAAGAAAGTAGATTACTAAAACTAATTAATAACTATTTAGAGTTAATATATTTAACACTAGCTTAATAAAAAACAAATAATACATAACATGTTATATTTTTATTAATCAAATTATTATAATTTAAATTAATCTTAACAAAATAATTTAAAATTATAATTTTAATCTTATCACGTGCATGGCACGGGTTAATACACTTGGAAATTACTGCACGATGAATGTGGTATATAGAGAAGTTTTTGAGAGCCTATAATAAAAAGGTAATAACAAAATGTCTTACTAAATCTATTTATTTATTAAAATTTATTACTATCACTTAAAATAATTTAGAAATTCTAGGAACTAATAGATGAATTCTTATTGTACATTAATAGTTTGAGAATATTAAAATTATTATAAAAATTCGTATAATTTTATTCTCTAGACAAACAATTTTATAATTACGTTAATCATATAATTTTATATACAAACATTGATACAATGTTATTTCATGTATATATTTTACAGGTATCAAAGGATAGCATTGAATTGTTATTCAGTAGGTTTAAATTATTTATTGTTTATTACAAAACTTTCTGCATTAGGATTCTCTATCAATTTGTTCTTCATTTTGAGCTGATTTTAATATTTTTTTTTTACTTCACAGTATACCAATATACTTCAAATTAATTTTGGCACGGGTAATTGAAATAGTTTATATATGGGTTTTTCAAGTTATTATTATTATTATTATTATTATTATTATTATTATTATTATTATTATTATTATTATTATTATTATTAGTGGATAATGAATAAGAATTAGAATTATATCAATATTTTTAAAATCAATATAATTTAAATAACTAAAAATATTTAAAATTAATGTGCGTTATTAATATAATAAGATTTGATCATTTTATGATTAGAATCAAATATTCTTATCATGATTAACACGACCGGTGCAATTATCATATTATTATTATTATTATTATTATTATTATTATTATTATTATTATTATTATTAAAATGATTAAAAATATTTTTAATTGATAATTGATAAGTAGTTTAATAATGCATTAAGGCCCAGTTTGGGTAAATAACTTAAATAAGTTCTTTTGGAAAAGGAGCTTAAAACATAAGGACTTTTATTAATAGCAGCTTATAAATAAGTTATTTTATGTTTGGATTTTTAGTTATAAAAGTACTTATTTTAAAGTTGTAGTGTTTGGATAAATAACTCAAAAGATAAATTTTTTTTTACAAAAGAGAATGAATATTAAAATAACGATGATAACAAATACTTTCCAATATTGAATGTTGATTTTACATAACCTAATCACTAATATTGTGTATGATATGGTAGGTGAAAATAAAAAATAAATATAAAATATGTGTTAATGTATATTTTATTGCTGTTTTTTATTTTTTATTTTTACTCTTATTAGAACTCTCTTCTCCTTTATTGAGGTCAAGAACTTGTTATAATTAACCATGAAAATAATAATAAACTATAAAATTACATATGAAAAAAATAAAATTAAAACTAAAATTTCATACCACACTTGAATACAAATTTAATAATAAAAAATAGTGATAAAATGATAAAAAAAATACTTAGAAGAAATATATGCAGTAAGTTGTTCAGATGTAATATTGTATGAAAATGTGGTGGAGGATCAATACTTCCATAAGATGTTTCATTACGTAAAAATGGTGAGACTTGGAACATTGCGTGAGAATGATGGTGGAAGGACAGTGCTTCTAGCAGACTTTGCGTGAAAATGGTGATGAAGGGTCAGTATTTTTCATAGAGTCAAGAAGGAAAGTAAATTTTTTTTGTTTTAAAATTAATTTTTTTTAAGTAAGTGGTAGAATGACTTCTTGAGAAGCAAGAAGTCATATATTTCTACTTCTTCAAAAAGTTGCAAATTAACTTTTCGGAAAGTTAAAAGCTTTTTTTAAAATAGTGCCAAATACATAGATTGTGACTTTTCATAATCCAAAAGTTAAAAAAAGTTGCTTCTCCTACTTCCCAAACGGGCTTTAAATATTGATTTGATATAATTATAATGATGATATGTTCCTAAATTAGTATAATTATGTTTATTCATTAAATATTAATTATAATATAATTATAATAAAGATATTTTTTATAAAATAATTTAGAATAGAAAATAGTGTATTCATTTTGGAGGGAAAACGGAATCACGAGAGATCGACATCTCACCTTCATTAGTGGGGGAAAACCCAATTTTAGTATATTACGTAGATATATAGATAATAAAGATATTTTTTAAATTAGTATAATTGTGCATTATTCATTAAATATTAATTGTAATATTGTAATATAATTATAATAAAGATATTTTTCTAAAATAAATTTATTTAGAGAAATATAAATTGGTTATTAATAACCGGTGTCATTATCATATAATAATAATAATAATAATAATAATAATAATTATTATTATTATTATTATTATTATTATTATTATTATTATTATTATTATTATTATTATTATTATTATTATCAATATAATTAAAATGATTAAAAATATTTTTAATTGATAATTGATAAGTAGTTTAATAATACATTAAATATTGATTTTATATAACTATAATAAAGATATTTTTCTAAATTAGTATAATTATGTATTATTACTTAAATGCTAATTATAATATAATTACAAGTTTAATCACCCGTGCCATGCACGTGATAAGATTGAAATTATAATTTTAAGTTGTTATGTTAAATTTTATTTTAATTACAATAATTTAATTAATAAAAAAATAACTTGTAAACCTTGAAAGAGGACTTCCCTGTTTAATGCTACACAAAGAATCCTTATTTATGGCCAAAGAAATTTTAAACCTTGAAAGTGCAGTTCTTCCATTAGGCAACAAAAGTACAACAATCCCACAAGAAGCAACATTTAAAATTATACCTCTTTTAGACCTAATTGAGCATGATATAGTTGACCATAAGAATGTTTTTCCACAACCACCTTGACCGTATAAGAAGAAAAGTCCACCCATATTACCGCTAACAACACCAATTATTTGATCGTATGCAAATTTCTGCTCATTAGTTAGCCTTTCTTAATACCCACTTAGTTCATTCGCAAGAGCATTAACGTCAAAATAATTGAAACAATTGACTATTACGACTTATATATATATATATATATATATATATATATATATATATATATATATATATATATATATTACAAACGATATGAATTTTTAATGAAAATAATTGATACTAATTAGAAAAAAATTATATAAATAGAAATTATTTAATTTTAATTTCAATTTCATATAATAAAATAGTAGTTTTCAAAAATTATGGAATCTTTTTTTAACATATGTATTATGCCATACGTATAAATTATACGGGTTATTATATAAATTCATATATATGCATAACAAAACAGTTTAATATTATATATTTTTTACATTAATTATATGGCAATATTTTAAAAAAAGAGATAAAAGAAGAGATATATAAATATGTATAATATTATTGTTATATATAAAGCAGTTTTATATTGCTTTAATTATAGAGACTTACTATAATTATATAAAATTTAATTTGAGAAAATAATTTTCTTTGCCATAAATAATATACTAAAACTGTTAGTATATTATTTTCTTTATGGTTAATTGAATTTATCAATGATTTTCCCGTGTAAATCGTTATTACCCAATTTTTAATAACTACTTAATATACAAAATTTGAAATTGAAAATTGTTATTACTAATTTAATTAACTGGTTAATTGAGTAATAATTGTCAAATTATTAAGGTGCAAAATCATTGACTTACTCAATAGATTTCCATATATTATTTATATTTCAAGTAATAATTTGAAATTATATTATTTACCCAGTTAATAATACTATTATTAATAATTATTTTTTGCATTGATTTTTAAATCAATTATTAAATAATTATTTTTGTTAAGATAATTGTTTATAAATTATTTCAAATTATATTTTGTTAAGATATAATTATTTAGATTATTACTCATGGCATGGGTATAATTTCATTTTATACCAATTAATCAATTATAATTATATGACACATGTGTAATTTTAATTTTATTCACCGATTATTGGCAAATAAGTTTTATTCCAATTATAAATAAAATCTGTTTTTATTGGCAAATAAATTGTCTTTAGGTCAACGATTTAATATATGTGTAGGTTTATTTTTTGTCAAATATAATGAAAATACAAATAAAGAAATAAAGGATAAAAATAAACTTAATAATATCTAACACTATTTTATTTTATTAAATTATTTAAAAATAGCACATCCACAAAAAATAATCGTAATATATAAATTGAGGCAATAATTTAAAATTCTATAATTATAATTTAATCAAATACTAATAGTAAAACCAAATTACCTAAACAATATTGAACCTATTTTAGTCCTTAGTCACGTATAGTATAGAATCATTCTTGTAACGACAACCAACTGAAATAACATTGTAAGTTTCAATATTTAGAATTCGTGCAAAATCAGACCATCCTCTTGTTAGATAAGCTTCATCATTCGCTATCCATGCAATGCGGCAAGGTATAGAATTGCCACACCGAGAAACCAAACTAACTCTTATTTTCCTCAATGGCATTGCATGCATGCAAAAGAAAGCTGGTAATTTCTGAAAAAAAATCAAAATATGTTAAAAAATTATTTTAATAACGAACAACTTAAACTAAGAAAATTTAAATATATTACCAATCGTTAAAATTGCATATCTGAATTTGTCATGAATTTAGCAAAACTGAACGCTTACAACCATGTAGTTGGAACCCGAATCAGTGAAGAAAACTCGATGAAGTATTTTATGGATGTGATGCATTGTAAATGATTGTGGCAAAAGACAATCGAACTGGAACATTAGATGATAAGAATAACTTAGAGTAACAACAAATAAAAAATTATCAAAAGAATAATATAATAGAATGAATATATAAAAAAATATTATAAAAAATTATAAATTGTACCTTAAAAGGATCAACTTCAATAAAAAAATGAAGAATACGTTCTTATTCTATGAAGTAGTAAAAAAAACACTAAATATAAAATTATGAATTGACTCTCAAATTTAGATTCATGTACCACAGGAAAATACTATATATAGACTTTAATAAAATAAAAATAAAAATGTAAATTACCTATTATTAAGGTAATTTTTTAATAATACATTAAATTTTGATTTGATACAATTATAATGAAGATATGTTTCTAAATTAGTATAATTATATATTATTCATTAAATATTAATTACAATATAATTATATTAAAGATATTTTTTATAAAATAATTTAGAAAAATTATTTGATATACGTGAATCGGATAACAAAGATTTATTATTATTATTATTATTATTATTATTACTATTATTGATATTATTATTATCATTAAAATTATTAAAAGTATTTTTAATTGATAATTGATAAGTAGTTTAATAGTGCATTAAATATTGATTCAATATTATAATGAAGATATATTGCTAAATTAGTATAATTATATATTATTCATTTAGTATTAATTATAATATAATTACAATAAAATAATTTAGAATAGAAAAAAAAATTTATTCGTTTTGGAGGGAAAACGGAGGCATGAGAGATCGACACGTCACTTTTAGTAGCTGGTGGAAAACTCAGTTTTAGTATATTAAGTAGATAATAAAGATATTTTTATAAAATAAACTTAGAAGCAAAAATAGTGCAATCATTTTGGCAGAAAAATAGATTTATGAGAAATCGATATCTCACTTCCATTAGTTGGGAAAAAATTGAGTTTTAGTATATTAAGTAGATAAAATTTTAATAATAATATACGGATAATTGAAATAGTTTATATACGGATTTTTCAAGTTATTATTATTATTATTATTATTATTATTATTATTATTATTATTCTTATTATTATTATTATTATTATTATTATTATTGGATAATGAATAAGAATTAGAATTATATCAATATTTTAAAAATTAATATAATTAAAATGACTAAAAATATTTAAAATTAATGTGCGTTATTAATATCATAAAATTTGATCATTTTATGATTAGATTCAAATATTCTTATCATGATTACCACGATCAGTGCAATTATTATTATTATTATTATTATTATTATTATTATTATTATTATTATTATTATTATTATTATTATTATTATTATTATTAAAATGATTAAAAGTATTTTCAATTGATAATTGATAAGTAGTTTAATAATGCATTAAATATTGATTTGATATAATTATAATAAAGATATATTCCTAAATTATTATAATTATGTATTATTCATTAAATATAAATTATAATATAATTATAATAAAGATATTTTTTATAAAATAATTTAGAATAGAGAATAGAAAAGTTCATTTTGGAGGGAAAACAAAGTCACGAGAGATCGACACCTCACCTTCATTAGTTGGGAGAAAACCCAATTTTAGTATATTAAGTAGATAAGTAGATAGATAGAATTTTAATAATAATACACGGGTAATTGAAATAGTCTCTATACAGGTTTTTCAAGTTGTTATTATTATTATTATTATTATTATTATTATTATTATTATTATTATTATTATTATTATTATTATTATTATTATTGGATAATAAATAAAAATTAGAATTATATCAGTATTTTTAAAATCAATATAATTAAAATGACTAAAAATATTTAAAATTAATGTGCGTCATTAATATCATAAAATTTGATCATTTTATGATTAGATTCAAATATTCTTATCATGATTACCAGGACTGGTGCAATTATCATATATTATTATTATCATTATTATTATTATTAAAATGATTAAAAGTATTTTCAATTGATAATTGATAAATAGTTTAATAATGCATTAAAAATTGATTTGATATAATTATAATAAAGATATGTTCTTAAATTAGTATAATTATGTATTATTCATTAAATATTAATTATAATATAATTATAATAAAGATGTTTTTTTATAAAATAATTTAGAATAAAGAATAAAAAAGTTCATTTTGGAGAAAAAATAGAGTCACGAGGGATCGACACCTCACCTTTATTAGTTGGAGAAAAATTCAGTTTTAGTATATTAAGTAGATAGATAGATAAAGAAAGATATTAATATAATTTCACTTTGTTATGATTTTTTCTTTTCTTACTTTTCCTTTTTAAGCACAAAAATACTTTTTTCTTATTTTCTTTTTATCTATTTTCTCTTCATCCAAATAACATTAAAAAAAATCAATTTTTTCTTATATTTTCTTTTTTTATTTTTCATCTTCTATTGAGACAAAGTGTAAGTGTAAATTGTGTTTATGTGTGTGAACTTAGATCCGATGAAATCGGTTTTAAATTTTTCTAATTGAGGCCTGCTACACATACAAGTCTTTTTGCCTTACAAGTTTTACAAGTCCAATAAAACACACGGATTACACTTAATTAACGCATTACACACTTCCACATTCAAGAGTAAATAAAACGCACATTATTCAACAACTTCCTGTTTCCAAAGCGCGCTACTCACCATGCATTATGAATGACTCTTCTTCTTCTTCCTCCATGAAAACAATTTTCTTGTCAAATTTGAAGATAATGGAACTTCAGAAATACACCCAAACGATTATAGAAATACACCCAAAGGATTACAGAAATACACCCAAACGGTTACAAGAATTCACCCAAACGATTATAGAAATACACCCAAAGGATTATAGAAATACAGCCAAAGGATTACAAAAATACACCCAAAGAATTTAAGAAATACACCCAAAATTCGTTGAAGTACACCTTATGCATATTTCAGAACTCTTTCTCTTTCTCCTTCTCATCTTCTACTGCTTCTTCTTCTTCAAAAACGATTTGAGTTTGATGTAAAAAAAATGGAAATCGAGAATAACGAAGAAAGAAAATAGAGAGAAAAGTACGTAAATGAAGAAGAAGAACGGAAAGAGGAAGAAGAATGTGCAGCAAGAAGAAGAAGAAGGAGAAAGAGAAGGCAAGAAACGAAAGAAAAGAAGAAGAAGAGGAAGAAGAAGAAGAACGTGCAACAAGAGAAGAAGGAGAAAGAAAAAGTAAGAAACGAAAAAAATAAGAAGAAGAAGAGGAAGAGGGAGAAGAACGTATAGAAAGAAGAAGAAAAAGGAGAAAGAAAAGCAAAAAACAAAAGAAAAGAAGAAGAAATAGGAAGAAGAAGAAGAAAGAGACATTACATCCATTTTTTGGGTTTATTCGTTAATTAACTTGTAAAGTATATAAAATCTTCTCTAATGACTTATATACAAAGCTTTTTTCTTCCTAATTTGATGAGTAATAATAAATATTATATTTAAAATATGTCCAACACGTAAACAAGATAATTCTAGAATTGTCAATGCTTCTTAAGATAAAAGTGAAATCCACACCGGATTAATCGTTTAGCTTGTTGGAGAGGAATACCGTGGTAAACCAAATTTTTTTTATTACATTTAGCATTTTCTTCTCCAGTTCGCGGTCTGCCTTATCATCGCTGCATCTGTCACCCAAGTGCCGCTGTATACGCTTTTTCTCTTTACACACGCACATGCATTCATGTCCACCTTCCACTTCCCCGGCAGTTACGCTTGTCACTGCTATGGTTATAACCGTTTTCCGTTCCACCTAACAACTTCATCTCCCCGAACGGTAACCGTTCGTGCCGCGGTTCCAGCTCTCGAGAAGCGTGGTAGAAAGAAGAAGTCGGCCAAGGAGGTAGGCGGCGGCGGTGACGATGTATATTCTGCGCTCGAGAATGGACTTCGGTTCACTTTTATGGAGGAGCTCATGTACCGAGCAAGGAACCGGGACTCCGCCAGCGTCTCCCGAATCATCTACGACATGGTGGCTGCCGGCCTCACCCCTGGCCCGAGGTCCTTCCATGGCTTGGTGGTCTCTCAGGCCCTTAACGGTGACGAACAAGCTGCGGTAACCGCTTTCTCTCCTTGTTTTTCCTCTTGCATTTCTTGAAATTTTTAGTTTCTGCTTCGATTTCGGAATCTGAAGAATTGCGATTACTGAAATTGAAGATGGAAGCTCTGAGGAGAGAGCTGAGTGCGGGGCTTAGGCCAGTTCACGAGACGTTTGTCGCGTTGATAAGGTTGTTTGGGTCCAGAGGGCGGGCTACTAGAAGTCTTGAAATACTTTCAGCCATGGAAAAGCTTGATTATGATATTCGCCAAGCTTGGCTTATTCTCATTGGTACTATTCATTCCTATCATTATCATATGATACATCTACAAGTTAATTTTCTTATCATCATCATCATCATCATCATCATTGTTGTATTTTTTATTTTTTTTTTGAAAAAAAGAAATTGTTTGAACGGATTTAGAGCATGTTTGAATTTAGAATTCCAAACCGTCAGGCAAAAGCTACTGTTTATCTTAAAAATACCTTGTCTGTAGATGTGGTTTATGACAATGACATTTTATGAGTCATGTAGTTGAAACAATGTAATCGGATGAGGCCCAGCTGTTGTTGTATTTGTTCGCCACTCTCACTGCTGTATGATATCTTGTATTTCTTGACTTGGCATCATTAGACGAGCTTGTAAGGAACAAGCATTTGGAAGATGCCAACACTGTGTTCTTTCAGGGTTCCAAGGGTGGACTTAGAGCTACCGATGAGGTTTATGACCTTCTAATTGAGGAAGACTGTAAGGCAGGGGATCATTCTAATGCCTTAGATATTGCTTATGAGATGGAGGCAGCTGGCCGTATGGCAACTACTTTTCATTTCAATTGTCTGCTCAGTGTGCAGGTAATATTCCTTAATCGCCAGCTTTTGTAATTTATCAATATAGTAGCTGAAAGACTGATAGAAATGTAGGAAGACTTGTGTACAATTTTTGCTTTCTATTACGGAAAGCATTTCACATGCAAATCTGAGGGTCAGATTGATATCATCTTGATAATGAAGGTGAAAAATTTAGAGAAAACAATTTTCATGTATATCTTATTCCTCAATATCAACTATTCATCAGTTTGGTCCATTAATGTGGCATTGTTTTGATAAATTAAATCCTGAAATCACGTTGAATCCTTGCTTCATGGTTTGTTTTTCTCTGTGACTACACTACCTGTCTAGGTAACTGATACACCAGTTCATTTGTATATATTTTGGGGCCATCAATGAGCTTGGTTGATTTTTCTGATCAGTTTTTTATACTTTTCATTCTTTAAAAATGTTATATTCAATTAATCAGGCAACCTGTGGAATACCAGAAATAGCATTTTCAACGTTTGAAAACATGGAATACGGAGGAGAAGGTTTGCACTCAACATTTCCCCTTGCTTTCCCTTTCTTCTTTTGCTCACCTTGAAACTTATATTTGTTTTATAATGGTGTGGTTTACTATCTTGAGTTACGCTTTGCTTCTGTTTCTTACAGCTTTTCAAATTCCTCTGTTCAACTTTTATGTTCATTTTTCTTTACCTGTTTCTGTGTATGTTATTTGGGGGAGTTACCCTTTTCTGAATTGTTAGTCCTCTTTCTCATTATTAACACTTCAAGTTAAATCATCTTTGTTCTTCACATTACAGATTATATGAAGCCAGATACAGAGACGTACAATTGGGTTATACAGGCATACACTAGAGCTGAATCTTATGACAGGTCAATCTGTCTTCTGTACATAGCATGTGAATAATTGTCGTTAGACTGTGTCATCACCTCGTTACCTATGTTAATGGTTTGAACAGTTTCCTCAGTCCTTAGTATATGGTTTACAAATATGTGGAATCATATTGGCTAACATTTTCGCTTCAGGATCTTTCATATATCTTTTATTGTATAAAATATTACTTTGGATTTTTCTATTCACACTTTCATCTGTTATTATTTATCAACAGATCAAATAAAAAAAAAAAAAAAATTATCAACAGTTGACATTCTCAGTTTGTCTATGCCTTATCTGACTTTCCTATTTCTTTCTTTTTTTATAACTTAGAAAGTTGGAAGGTCTCCAAAAATGGCTTCATTAAATTGAATATTCTCTTGATTGAGTTATGCTTGCTATTTTGTAATCCCATCAACTTGCTTTTGTGTGGCTTATTATAGAGTACAAGATGTTGCAGAGTTACTTGGCATGATGGTTGAAGATTACAAGCGCATACAGCCAAATGTGAAGACTCATGCGTATGGTTATAAACTTGATCACTGTAACATATTTTATGCAAATTTTGATGTTACGCTGTCTATGTCATTATTTGTGGTATTTGAGTAAAGTGAAACTCTTGCAATTTTAATGGCAACCTTGTACATGGGATAGTGTAGGTGTCTGCTTCTATTTTGTGAAAGGCGCACAATCCTTTTAGTGTCTCTCTAAAATATGCAGATATTCAAAAGTTTTGTTCATTTTGTGTTCTTTTTTTCTCTTTTCTATTCCTATCTTATTATTGAGAACGTCTGATCCTAGATGCTGTTTGTGTATTATCCTTTTTTTTTTGTTAGTAATATTTCTTCTTTTAACACAAATACCCAATATTTTGTGTTTTTAAATTTTGTGAACGAAAAACTAAAAACCAGAAAAAACACCTGTTTCATTGTTTCATTTCCTAATTTGTCACAAAACCCAAAAAAGTAGGAGACAACAAAAATCAATCAAGTCTTTTTTTTCCCTGTTTTAGACCAGATTATCTCTACTCGTCCATATTTCAACTTTTTCAGGTTTGTATGCAATTCTTTGATGGATGTTTCCTCTCTGTTTTCTATGTGATACTTGTATTGTCAGGAAAACTGAGTTATTTACTATCGTTCATTTTTGGGTTTGATAGTCATTCATTAAGCTGGTTATGTCAACACTAAATAATTCACGATGGCGAAAAATTTTGTTATATGGAATCATGAAATTTCCATTTCCTCCTGATCTGATCAGCAGCATAGTTTCTCTGCAGGTTGTTAGTGGAGTGTTTTACGAAGTACTGTGTAGTAAAAGAAGCCATTAGGCATTTCCGTGCCCTTAAAAACTTTGAAGGAGGCACAAAAGTCCTATATAATGAAGGCAATGATGGAGATCCACTTTCCTTGTATCTTCGGGCTTTATGTCAGGAAGGTAAGCATATACTGTTAACTTGTTATGTTTCTTTAGTTTTTCCATTCTTATAAACGTTTAATTCTTAAAGAATTTAAAACTTCGTTCAATCTTCTGTATCAAATGTTAGTATATTGCCATGCCTTCCATTGTTTTAATGAGGTTTCCACGACAAGGAAAGAATTTTCAGGTTAGTTATTGATGGGTAATCTGTATGTCGCTGCATGCAGGATCTGGATCTACAAATAAGATTCATCATAGTAGTAACTATAGATAATTATCATGGTTAATGATTGTCTTTGGAGTTCAATATTTTTATCCATAATTGTTTACAGAAAGTGATGACCAAAATTGTCACTTTGTGTGTTGTCTGATCCTGGTAGTCATTTTCAAATTCAGGAAGGATAGTTGAAATGCTTGAAGCTCTAGAAACAATGGGAAAAGATAACCAGCCAATCCCACCACGGGCAATGATCTTGAGCAGAAAATACCGGACATTAGTGAGTTCATGGATTGAACCTTTACATGAAGAGGCTGAACTGGGTTATGAAATTGATTACATTGCTAGGTACTGCTTGTATTTTGGCGACAGTTATGATTTTATATTTAATTATTTATTCTATTTATATTTTTATATTATATGTAGTAATTGTTCATTCATGGCTAGGATACTGAATCCCAACATTACAATTTTCCTTGTATTATTTTTCCAGACTTTCAGCTCAGTTTTTATGCTGTCCAACAATGACTTCTTTCTTGTGTGCAGCCCAGACTAATATGTTAAATCCCTTTAGTATTTAATTTTCCATTTTATTGACATAAGCAATCTACATCTAGATAATGATCTCAGTAAAATCTTGTAGTCTCCTTTTACTTGGAAATTTTACATCAATTTTCTTTTAGGTCTCTTTCTTACTATTTTAAGCAAGCATATGGTAGCAATAATCTGGTAAATGATAGTTGAAGTACTTATTCCTTCAAGTTGTTGACTCCTTTCTAAATGAATTGGGATTTTGCTATGAATGGCCTAATACATTCAATATTGACCTATGAGATTTTAATATGTTGATTCCTATCAATTGAAACAGATATATTGCAGAGGGAGGCCTTACCGGAGAACGAAAGAGGTGGGTGCCTCGAAGAGGTAAAGAGCCTCTAGATCCTGATGCTCAAGGATTTATATATTCAAACCCAATAGAGAGCTCCTTCAAACAGAGATGTCTCGAGGAATTGAAGTTGTACCATAAAAAGCTCTTGACGACCTTGCAGAATGAAGGGCTTGCAGCTTTAGGGGATGATGCTACTGAATCTGATTATATTAGAGTGGAGGAGAGGCTAAAGAAAATAATAAAGGGGCCTACACAGAATATTTTAAAGCCTAAAGCTGCTAGTAAAATGGTTGTGTCTGAATTAAAGGAAGAACTAGAAGCCCAAGGTTTACCTGTTGACGGAACTAGAAATGTTCTTTATCAGCGTGTACAGAAAGCAAGGAGAATAAACCGATCTCGTGGTCGGCCCCTTTGGGTTCCTCCTGTTGAAGAGGAGGAAGAAGAGGTTGATTATTTGTCTGTTCTCTCTCTCTCTCTCTCTCTCTCTCTCACACACACACACACACACACACACACACACACATTAATATGTAATGCTTATACCTACATTGTAGGTGGATGAAGAGCTAGATGTGTTAATTTCGCGAGTAAAGCTGGAGGAAGGAAATACAGAGTTCTGGAGACGTCGATTCTTAGGAGAAGGATTAAATAATAATCATATAAAGGCAATGGATGCAGATAAATCAGAGTCCACTGAAGTCTCAGATGATGTTAATGTTGTGGAAGATGCTGCAAAGGAGGTTGAAGATGATGAAGCAGAAGATGATGATGAGGAAACAGAACAGGCAGAAGAGGAGGTAGAAGTAGAAGTAGAAGTAGAAGTGGAACCATCAGACAACCAAGATGTACACAGGGTAAAGGAAAAGGAAGTTGAAGCTAAAAGGCCCCTTCAAATGATTGGAGTTCAGTTGTTGAAAGATTCTGACCAACCTACCACCAGATCTAAGAAGTTCAAAAGATCCTCTGCTCGACTGCAGGCCGAGGTATGAAAATCCCCCTATGTCCATTTTTTTAATATTTAAGAAACAAGGTTTTTCTTTTTCTTTTTTGGTGGCTTCTTTTTGCTGGTGGGTTGTTGGGGAGAGAGGAAGGGAGGGAGAGGTTTGCAAAAGATCTAGAAATCTTGGAAAGTAACAGCAAACAAGTGAAAACTGTTCTAGGAGCCTGAGATTTTGCATAGGTAATGTAATTCATTAGAGCCAGGTGTAGAACTCCAGCCTTGTTTTTATTTACCAGTATTTCGTTGTTGCAGGATTGCATGTTAAAAGTTTCATAGTTTGAGGATCCCAATCTGATTCTTTGCAGGATGATGACGACGATGATTGGTTCCCTGAAGACCCATTTGAGGCATTTAAGGAAATGAGGAAGCGAAAAGTGTTTGATGTATCAGACATGTATACAATAGCAGATGCTTGGGGATGGACATGGGAGAGAGAACTGAAGAACAAACCTCCGCCTAGATGGTCACAGGAATGGGAAGTTGAGTTGGCAATAAAAGTTATGCAGAAGGCAAGTAGCTGAACCTTTTTTCCATTGCAAGCTTGCTTCTCATTCGATTTGTTTGAAATGTTCAGGTGTCTTGGTTTCATATAGATATGGAGTCAACCCTTTATAATGTAATCCAAAAATGTTGCTGAATGGCTTTAAAAATGATATTTTGATGGTATTATCTTATTACCATTATGGAAATCCTTATGTCGGGATCTATTCACACAGGTTATATATTGAGTTTATTTTTTATCTGTTTTTTCAGTCGTTTGATTGTCAATTTGTGGTTTAATAAGATTGTTCCTTCCTCCATCTTGGATATTAGTGTCCTTAGCATGCCATTTCTGAATTTATAAATACTGACTAATGATATTCTTTTACTAGAAAGAAGGAACAAAACTAGGTTGATGTTTACATATCTGTTTATAAATTCCTGTTCAAACATGGTGTTATATTAACTATTTCTATTATGAAATTACGTAGCTAATCAACAATGTATTGGAAGTTTAGGCTGTTAGCTACAAAAATAAGAGGAATTTTGAGCAATAACAACTGGCCTTTTGGCCTTATTTACGTGGACAATAAACATACAATGCAGTAAACATGTTAAATTTTAATGTCCAGTAGTAATGTCTTTGCTGAATGAGATTCTGGACTGTATGATACAGGTAATACAATTGGGAGGGACACCCACTATAGGAGATTGTGCCATGATATTGCGTGCAGCTATAAGGGCACCTCTACCTTCCAATTTCTTGACGATTTTGCAGACAACTCATAGTCTTGGTTATAAGTTTGGGAGGTAAATCTATTTTCTTTATGTAACAAAATTCTCTCCAAACTATGCATGCCGGCCACAGTATCTTGAAATGTTATGTGCCTTTTTGAGATGTTATTAACCACTAGGATTTCCAAGAGAAGAATTATCTTTGTTTGACCGAAAAAACTCTGAAGAAAATATGCTAAGTGTTGCATTATGAAGATTTTAGTTAAGTCAGAAAGTGCATAGACACATTAAACAAGATAAGCATTGCAGATCATTTTAAACTAGAGAGAGTTGGGATAGCAACTATGTTAAGTATCTAAGGAAAATAATAAACCACACCTTAAAAGTTAGCTATTAAAGGGGAACAACAACTATCCTCGAATACAACATCAAGCATCCCATACTACTGATGTGGGACACCCTAAGAGAGCCGAGAGCCGACATCCACGACGCTATACTACCCAGGTCCCTAACAATACACCGCCCTAAGAGAGCCGACATCCACGACACTGACCCAGCAGTAGCCACTTTGCTACCGGCTATCAGTATTTGGTATTCACCTTAATCGAATCTATAGATAGCCCTTTCTATGGTACCGACAACCTAGATATGATACCATTGTTAAGTATCTAAAAAAAGTGGAAAAACCACACCTTAAATGCTAGCTGTTAATGGGAAAGAGGAACTACCTTTAAATAAAATATCAAGCATCCCATACTATCCATAGTACCCGATGTGAGACTTTGGACACCCTATAATACCCAAGTCCTTAACAAACTAGTATAGAGATGATGGTAAAATTTTACTGTAGATGGTTTGTACATGTGGATCAAACCAGTAAGGTGAGTGGATCAAACCCATAATAGTCCTATAAATAGATGCTACAAGAAATAATGAATAAGTAAAAGGTAAAGTCTGCTTTTTGTCCTTGTTATTTTCGAGAAGTTTCAAAAAATATTCCTAACTTCCAATTTGAATTAGTAACGTTTTCTATTAGTTTCAAATCTATCCTTATGCTTAATTTTGTGTGATCAACTTCTTTTAACCAATCTTTACCCCTCCCCCAATCACCACACCTTACCATTGCAACCCGATTACACCAACCTCCTCATTAGCATCATCGACATCAACAACCACATCTCCCCCACCCAACCATGACCTTTCACTACCACTATCTATTCCTATTTCTTCACCTCTGGGATTCTCCTTCTCTCCTTAATTTGATTTTTTCTTCCTTCAATCATTTTTCTCTGTCTCGGTATTATGTGGTTGTTCATGATGCGTGGCGCAGCAAGGCGAGGTGGGATGGGGCGAGGTTAGGGGTGGGGGTGGTGAGGGTGCGGCGGTGCACTAGTAGAGTTGGTTTAAATGGGTGGAGAGAGAGAGAGAGAGAGGAGGAGGAGGAGGAGGAGGAGGATGTATAAAAGGGTAACACAATTAAGAATAAGGGTAAATTTGACACTACCAAAAAAGTTAGAAACAAAAATGATACAAATTAAAAGTGAGGATATTTTTGAAACTTCAAAACACGAGACAAAAAGAAACTTTACTCATAAATAGATATTGGTAGTTGAAACTATTACAAGATATTCAGATAGTTATGATTTAGAACATTATAGCATAGTTCTAGGCTTCTAGCTAACCTCATCTAGTGGAACAATGCCAAGTTATCGTTATTTGAGTTCTGTGCGGTTAGGTTTTTTACCTCATCATTGAAGGCATGCTTGTTGAGTAGATTGGATTCGCTTTTGCATTTTTTCTACTACTGTCATTGGTTGTCTGCCTCTCCTTATCTTATGCATTTCAGCTCATTGTTTCCCTTTGCTATACTCATTTTGCAGTCCCATCTATGATGAGGTCATTTCTCTCTGCCTTGATCTTGGGGAACTGGATGCCGCTGTTGCAGTAGTAGCAGACTTGGAGACAACAGGGATCTTGGTTTCAGACCAGACATTGGACAGAGTGATTTCAGCTAAACAGATGACTGACGATAATTCCAATGGAGGCATAGCAGAATCAGATGCAGGACCGTAAATTATACCTTAATGTTGTACTGTAGTACTGTAGTTCTATATTTCATTGCATTCCTGCAAATTTTGAGCTGAGCCTAATGTATAATGTCAGGCCTTGAATATACTTGTACAATAGTTGTACTACTATAATATACTACAAAAACGTGCTTCTAAATAGCTTAGATTTAAAGCAACTCAGGAAGGTGAGTAAATTATTTCTGAGTTGTCTGAAATTAAGCCACTGAAGGCTCTAGTGGTTCCGATGACAATGCTTTTCTCTTTCTTTTTACCCTAAATGGTGATATGAAGCATTAATGGCGTAGACACGCCAATCTAAATTTTATGGTGGATGATATGTAATGTTAATACCGAGTCCATTTTGTTGGAAGAGAGTCCTGACACATTAGTAGATTTCGTTCTTGTTTGGGTGGTATTAAGTTGATGGAAAAAGATTTTTTTTAGTTTATTTGATAAATTTTTAGTAATAAAAATAAAAGTAATAAAAAAATAAAAAATATCTTTTCTAAAAATTATTATTTATATATTTTTTTAGAAAAAGTATTTTTTTTAAACATTTATAATATACTAAATAAACAAAAGTATTTTTATATTGTTATTTTTAAACATAATTAATAAATAAAAAAATTTTTTTATATGAGATATTTATCTAAAATTAATTTTACTTTTTTATAAAAAAAGATAATTCAAAAAGTATTTTTTTTAAAAGTTCATTCAAACAAGTTCTCATCTAACATTTAAAAATTGATAACTAGAATCAAATGATAGATTCACAGGTAAATTTAATGGTAGCAGTGACCTGAAATGGCATTGAAGGACATTGAAGGGACACAGAAATTACACACTTATACAGCCTTGCAAAATCCGATTCTGCTTATCCGAATGAAGTGAAGCAATTGTGTTTGCCCATCTGCATTCTAATTTGGTTTTCCTTCTAGGCTGCTAGAAGACTCCGTCTTGCCTGTGCTCCGCTGAGGAAACCTTCTCTGTTGTAACTCTTTCCACGTTTTATTTGAAGTTATTTTCTCAATAAAATCTTGTTTCTTAATATGTTATTTAAATAATTTCTGACATGTGCTTGACTTATGGAAATCTCATACTGAAGCTCATTCACCAGTTAACTAATTTTATTGTGATGACATTGAAATATGATTATGAGATATTTTAGACTTCGAAGGTGTCTGCACTTCCTTGCTTCGAGATGTTTAGTAATGAAATAGTGATATAACCGAGCTGCATATTTGTCTTTTAGATTTGCATGGCATCTAATCAGTGTTGAAAATTTTTTGTTTCTTCAATCCCAAAACCATTCATATTAAATTATTAAAAAATATAGTCGAGAGCACAGAAATGTTCTTGAATTTGTGAATATAATTGTGAGCGTTTGGTTTTTTTAATTTTCCTCAACCAAAGCATTTCTGTATTTAGATAGGATGAATTGCAAATCATAATTGTGAGCGTTTGGTTTTTTTAATTTTCCTCAACCAAAGCATTTCTGTATTCAGATAGGATGAATTGCAAATCCTTAGCTGAGAAAAGAACTATGGAAAGGGCATAAATGTTGTTCATACCTTGGCCCAAAAAATATAGCCAGACCCAAATGAATAGAAGCTCACTCAAGAGATCCAACTACTACACCTATCCGACCTCACAGAGGTCGGGCGCGACAACAGCAGTTCAACTCTACTTATTTGAATAAGTAACTAACTCCAAAGATATCTCCCAAAAGAAATAGAAGCTCACTCAAGAGATCCAACTACTACACCTATCCGACCTCACAGAGGTCGGGCGCGACGACGGCTGTTCAACTCTACTTATTTGAATAAGTAACTAACTCCAAAGATATCTCCCAAAAGCAACCTCGTGTTAGGTAATCCTCGAAATATTGGCGTTGTTATTAGGAACCTCGAAGTCTACACCCAATCATGGCGGACAATCAGTTCGTAGATGGTCACACGGCGTCTGAGTCGGAACCAGAACCTCATAACGATGACCGAGCACTCATGATACCTCCAAGTTATGATAGATCGAGTGGATCTAACGGGGAGGAAACATCGGAAAACTGACCCTCTTACTAGGAGAATCAATTCCGAAATATATCCATAAGAGAATGAAGATCCCCCGCATCTAACCGAGATCATAGCACTTGTCCACTATCACCATGGCCGGTTGGAGAAACTCGAATGGGAGATCGAGCAACAGAGAGAAGCTGAAAGAGATTTGCGAAAAGAGGTACACTGGCGAATAGAGATAGAAGAAAAGCTCTCGAAATTAGAGGCCAACCTTTGAGCTCGGGGTAACCGTGTGGATCGGGAGGAAAACCGTTTTGGAGGAGAAGATCCATTCATAGAAGAGATCATACGAGGTAGGGTCTCCAAAAATTTTAAATGCCCCAACATGGAGCTCTATAACGGAACGACCGACCTAAGACACCACGTCAGTAATTTCAAAAGTCGGATGTACCTGGCTGATGCGTCCGATGCGATCTGTTGCAAGGCTTTCCTAACGACATTAACCAAAGCAGTGATAAAGTGGTTTGATAGCTTACCCCCTAGGTCAGTAACCTGTTTTAACTATCTGGCAAGGAAGTTCCTCACCAAATTCTCAATTCAATAGGACAAAGTCAAGCATGCTCCAAGTCTCTTAGGGGTTAAACAAGAAGTCAGAGAAACTCTCCGAACTTATATGGAAAGATTCAACAAAACTTGCTTGGAGATTCAAAATTTACCCACAGAAGCAGTGATAATAGGTTTGGTTAACGGCCTCAGAGAATGGCCGTTTTCTCAATCTATATCCAAGCGACATCCAACTTCATTATACAAAGTACAAGAACGGGCGGAAAATACATCAACATGGAGGAGAATTTCCGATTCAGAAAGACAATTCCAAAGTAAAACCTTCCTTATCAAGCTCGGGATAAAGATAAAGAAGCAAATAAAAAGGATGAATACAACTCGGACAAAGAAGATACCATAATTACACCCGACTCTGAGTTTCTTTTGTTGATATCTATAGAGAGATTTGCCACACTGAAAAACTCCAACCTCCTCATTCCATCAAGAATAAGAAAGCTGGAAGTCATGCCATTCTAGATTTTATGGTCAATGATATGTAATGTTACTACCGAGCCCATTTCGTTGGAAGATAGTCGTGACACATTAGTAGATTTCGTGCTTGTTTTGGTATTATTAAGTTGATAAAAAAAAGATTTTTTTTTTAAGTTTGTTTGGTAAATTTTTAGTAATTAAAATAAAAATAATAAAAAAATAAAAAATATCTTTTTCAAAAATTACAATTTATATTTTTTTCTTAAAAAATATATTTTATATAATTAATAAACAAAAAGTATTTTTATATTCTTATATCCATTCATATTTAACAAATAAAAATTTTTTTTAGACAAGATATCTCTATAAAATTAATTTTATTTTTATAAAAAGAAGATAATTCAAAAAATAATATTTTTTTAAAACTTTATTCAAGCAAGCCCTTCATATAATCTTTAAAGGAGCTTTCTTCGGTGGGAAAAGTATCTTCTGGTCCTTGATGGACCAAGTAATAAATGAAATTAATAAAAAATATAGGGGTTGGTTCACAAATAATAAAAAATTCACAAATAAACTTTCATCAACATATGTGGCAAATTTAAATGTGAAATTAAATTGGATTGGGGTGACGGCGAAGTCTGGGTTGGACATCTAAGTAGCAGACGGCACTACACGACAGAGCTGAGGGAGTGGTAGAACGCCGCCGAAGTAGAGGCGTAGATTGGGCCCTGGCCGAGTTCAGGTACACCAGACGGGAGGCAATGGACGAAATGGGGCAACCGTCGACGCAGGCACTGCAGTGGAGAAGTCAGAGGAGCAGCTCCGCAATGAGATCGATGAGCTTCTCCGCTAACAGCGCGAGGTCACTAATTACTCTCTCGCCAATTACCACACCACTCTACTTCCACTCTCTCCAATTCATTCATCGATTCTGTTTTTTTTTGTTCAATTTTCTCAGATTAGGGAGCGGCTTCATGATCCTCGAGGCCTTCGAAGGGGCCCCTTCTCAGTTCCTTGCCGACAACCCTTTTCCTCCCCAATGCCAAAACTAATCTGATGGTGGCAAGCTTGACAACATGGGTCCCTTCTTTGTCAATGGACTTCCTTTTGGAGCCATGGACGCAATAAAAGCTACATACGGAGCTACTATACAAATTAAAGATCTTCCAAGGGATGGGCTTAACCTAACATTGAAAATAAATCTGTCAAAGCTTCCTGCAAATCAAGGTACAAACTGGTTCTGTATATCCTGCCATCATAACCTTTCTAACTGCTATTTTTTTAGCATGGTATTATAGTTATCATGGTTTCAAAATTTCAATATTTTTAATTGACGTGCCCCTTTCCATGAGAAGTTCTTCCTAAATTGTTAGTTGCTGTATTTTCTATGCATTAAAATGGTTGAGATGAATTGCATTTCCATTATTATGGGGAGTTGTTGCCTTTCTATTTTAGTTTCAGGAATCAATATCTACATTTCTTATTTATATTAGATATTAGATAGGATTTGTAAAATATCTTATACTAAGTGATATAATAAGAGGCATTCATGTGCGTTCACCTAATAGCTTAAGTTTTTGGGATGGTCACTACATGATATCAAAGCCTTGATTTGTCAGGAAATTAGTTTATGGTCTGTTAACTCATGTACTTCATGCTTTATTGAATTTCATGTATTTACTTTATTATACTAAATATAAACCCTTTCAAATGTCAACCAAATTACATTTTTAATCATTCTATGCTTCGAATCTATTCTGCATTGAATTGCAATTCTTGTGGATGGGGAAAAAGCATTTCTAGATTCAATTATTTGGTTGTTGATGTTGGTCTTTTATAATTGGTGGTGTTTCCGATTATGTGCAGATCAAAGGCAATCCTTTTTGGTGAAAATTGCATCAGTAAGGGAGGTTGTCCTTGGTGCACCATTGAGAGTAATTTTAAAATATCTTGCTTCAAGAACTGTTGCTCCAGACATTGATCCGCTTGTCACCCTTGTGCATCGGCCAAGGGAGTTATTTTTTCTTGTTCCAAAGGTAACAGCGTATTATAAGCATGGTTAACTTCTTTTTTAGCCTAACTGCCTAAGTATTCTTCACTATCAATCTTGAAAATTTATCAGTGGTAAATTATCTTCACAAATTCTTGCATTAAAATACTCCCAGGTTCATCACAATTTATCAGCCATGGTTCTTCACAGTTTATCAGCCATAAGCCTCAAGAATTACCAAAAGAAATTAGAGTGATTTTGGACATAAAAGGTCATCTCTTGAAAGTAAATTATGACCAGCAAAGAAAAAAAATAAGAGGGAACAAAAAGAGCAAAGCTGCTGAAGCAATCAACGCATATTTGTTATATATGAGTCCTTATATATATATTAGTCCAGTAAGCCACCTTGGATAGGAATTTGTTATATTTAGCCTCTTGTTATCAAGTAAGCCACCACTTGTTGATAGGAATAATTATGAGTCCTTATATGTGTGTGTGTGTGTGTGTGTGTGTGTGTGTGTGTGTGTGTGTGTGTGTGTGTGTGTGTGTGTGTGTGTGTGTGTGTGTGTGTGTGTGTGTGTGTGTGTGTGAATTTGCTATGACTAATTGAAAGTTTTATCTTACTAAAATTGCTATGACTTCTCTCTATTTATTCCGTAAACATTCTAATTTTTTTGTTAACTGATAACGGTACAATCCTAATTGTAATGTTAACTGCTCAATTTGTTTTGTTTTGTTTTGGGTGAGTTCAGGGGTGTCTGGAGTGAAGGGTCGTTTGGTGAAGATGGAGATCAGGGCATCGACGTGCGTAGAAGAAAAAGAAGAAGTGGGTGCTTGAGAAACCGAACGAGTGGTGGAAGTTGAAAGTCGTAACCTTTTGGAGAATAAGAGATGACAAGGAGCACAGGAATTTTGTTTGAGGATTCGCACTGCCATTAGAGAGAGAAAGAGAGATATAGAGAGAAAGAGAGGGGGAGGGGGGTGTTACACCCTGTAAGAAAATGTTCGTAATATTAGTCCAATAGTTTAGAAGTTCCTTTTCCCTATGAATTTGTCTATTTTTAAGCTTCCTTGAGATTAAGATACTATAGCATGGCCTTTGTTCATGTCCTATAAGATCTTTATTCTAAATATTTGGGTTTTGCTCTTTTGGAACAATGATCACTGTAATACTTCAATTACCTTTATGCCATACCATTTTTGCTTTTCAATCTATTACTCTGCTCTATTAACATTGAAGTGAGTTATATATACTTACATTTCTAATATATTGAATTATTTGCTACTTCCACAATTGTCTATAACTTTGTATAAACATCATTTTCATTCATGCAGAGAAGTAGTAGTGCTGGGGGTACTGCAAATAGAGTTATGAATCACTCAATTTAAGGATTTCAATTTTGTAGAATAAAATTTTGTAATAACATCAAATTTCACAACCCTAATTACATTAAGCCTCTTGATTGTTTAACAAAATTACCAATTACACTTCTGTCAAAGGAGAAGAAATTTATACACCTGAATCAAACAACAAAGGAAAATCCAAAAAGGGATAGAAAGTCGCAAATTTACTTAAACAAAACATCTTGTATTTGCAGCTTATGTTATACAGTTGACTCAAGAATGTAAAAATCCGGCAAACCGAGAGGGAAACAGAATTTCGACTCGTCTCAACAAAATTGAGATTGATTCCAATAAAGCATCCACATAGTCTTTGAGTTTGACTTTGGTGATTGCACCTTCTCTTCTGCTTTCTGGAACTTCCTGTCCATTCCTGAAGTGGATCAATGTTGGTAGCTCATAAACTTTGTACTCTTCGATTAGCCTAGGGTTCGCATCATGATCAACCTTCACCACTGTTAATCTGTCTTCATATTCCTGCAATTTATGATACAAAACATTTCAGTTTGAGAGAAAATCCTTAAGAACATTCAGCAAGAAGTTCTGTTCATATGACAAGATGTGTTGCATTTCTTAAAATCATGTCCTTACTTTCATGGTTCATCAAGGTTATAAATCATCCCAAGCTTAAGTATGTGTTGCTAGCATGACAAATATCTCTCTATTAAAAAACTCACACTGTTTTTTTTTTACTTTTGTTTCATTCAATGGAGACATGAAATAAGACAACACTCTAACCAACACTCTAAATTTTGTTATCAAAAGAAGAATTATTTATTGTTAATTATCGAATAAATTAATTAATATTATCAGATAGTAGAAAACGTCACGATAAATTCTTCCTGTCCATTGGAATTTGGAGGGGGAGAGAGACCTGAGCTAGGGGTTCCATAGTGGGAGAGATCAAACGGCAAGGACCGCACCAGTTAGTGACGAACTCAATGAGAACGGAATGGTTAGTCTTCAAAACAGTGTCATTAAATTGTGTCTCGTTGATCTCTGTGATGGAGGTGCCGCATATAACGGTGAATTGACGGAAATAGCGGAGCTTAGGACATGTAGTTCTTCTTTGGGAGGAATAAAAGGAAAGCCTTGTCGGAACTGAGCAGTGAAGCAAATGAGCAGCAGAATAAGAGGAGGCGGAGGAGGTAGATGCAAGTGTACGGAGTAGAAGCGTCGGAAGTAATAAACCGGGTCTTAACACTCAAATCGAACCAGACCAGCTGAACCCGTTTGCAATTTTATCAAGTTTTGGGTCAAATACATAATTTTCAATAAATACTGTACGGACGCCATCCTGGCCATTGAAATGGCATCTTTTCATCTGGTCCACCAAGGTCCGGAGAATACTTTCCCCACCAAAGACAAAGCCATCTTTAAAAGTTGTTGATAACATTGATTTAAAGAATCTAATGATAGATTGACAGGTAAATTTAATTGTAGTAATGACATGAAATAGTATTGAAGGACAACGAGGGGGACACACAGAAATTACACATTTACATAGCCTTGCAAAATCCAATTCTGCTTATCCGAGTGAAGTGAAGCAATTGTGGTTGCCCATCTGTTTTCTGATTTGGTTTTCCTTCAAGGCTGCTAGAAGATTCTGTCATGCGTGTTCCCCAATAAGGAAACCTTCGCAGTTCTAGCTCTTTCCATATTCTCACTGAAGTTATCTTCTCAGTAAAATCTTGTTCCTTAATATGTTATTTAAATAATTTCTGACATGTGCTTGACAATTGGAGATCTCATACTGAGGCTCATTCACCAGTTAACTAATTTTATTGTGATGAAAGTGCAACGTTATTATGGAGATATTTTAGATTCCGAAGGTTTTTAGATTTGCATGGCATCTAACCGGTGTTGAAAATTTTGTTTCCTCAATCCCAAAACCATCCAAATTAAATTATTAAGAAATATAGTTGAGAGCAGAGAAATGTACATGAATTTGTGAATATAATTGTGAGAGTTTGGTCTTTTTAATTTTTCTCAGGTAATGTCTTCTGTATCCTGATAGGCTAAATTGCAAATCCTTAGCTGAGAAAAGAGCTATGGAGGTGGCTTAAATGTTGTTCATACTCTGGCTCAAAAAATATAGCCAGACCCAAATGAATAGAAGTTCACTCAAGAGATCCAACTACTACACCTATCCAACCTCATAGAGGTCGGGCACGACGACGGCAATTCAGATATACTTGTTTGAATAAATAAATAACTCCTAAGATATCTCCCACTTATCTAGAAGGGAGATCTCAATAACTTACCTAAGAAAATGAAATAGTTATCCACCATTAAAGGAGGAACTATTCTAAAAGGTGGTTATCTTTTCTACTATGCATATGCTAACATCCTCAAGTATATTCAGAAGCCATTCTACTAAAAAAACTTGTATAAAATGAACCTTTGATAACTTTAGCATCGGAGTCCCTTGCAGGTACCACATCCCATCTCCTCATGAGAAACTCGGATGGCAGTACCTCAGCACCAACAGAAGTCAGAGGCTTCCCAAAAGGAGTCTGAATCTCACGTTTAAGCCCAAAAGCATCCTCGTTTTAGGTAACTCTCAGAATATTGGCGTTGTTGTCAGGAACCTAGAAGTCTACACCCATTCATGGTGGACAATTAGTTCGAAGACGGTCACAGGGCATCTGAGTCGGAACCAAAATCTCATAACGATGACTGAGCACTCATGATACTTACACGGCATGATAGATCAAGTGGACCTAACGGGGAGGAAACATCGAAAAACGGACCCTCTCACTAGGAGGATTAATTCTGAGATACATCCATTAGATGATGAAGGGCCCCCGCATCTAACCGAGATCATAGGACTTGTCTACTGGCACCATGGTTGGAGAAACTCGAACAGGAGATCGAGCAATAAAGAGAAGCTGAAAGAGATTTGCGAAAAGAGGTAGACTCACAAAGAGAGCTAGAAGAAAAGCTCTCGAAACTGGAGGCCGATCTTCGAAGTCGGGGCAATCGTGCGGATCGGGAGGAAAGCCCTTTTGGAGGACAAGATCCATTCATATAAGAGATCATGCGAGCTAGGGTCTCCAAAAATTTTAAAAGCCCCAACATGGACCTCTATAACGAAACGACCGACCTAAGACACCACCTCAGTAACTTCAAAAGTCGGATGTACCTGGTTGACTCATCTGATGCAACCTATTGCAAGGATTTCCTTATGACATTAACCAAAGCAGAGATGAAGTGGTTTGATAGCTTACTACCTAGGTCAGTAACTTGTTTTGACAATCTAGCAAGGAAGTTCCTCACCAGATTCTTAATTCAAAAGGAGAAAGTCAAGCATGTTCTAAGTCTCTTAGGGGTTAAGTAAGAAGTTGGAGAACTTTCTGAGGTTATATGGAAAGGTTCAACATAGCTTGCTTTGAGATTCAAAATTTACCTATAGAAGCAGTGATAATAGGTTTGGTTAACGGCCTCAGAGAAGGGCCATTTTCTCAATCTATATCCAAGTGACATCCAATCTCTATGTACGAAGTATAAGAATGGGCAGAAAAATACATCAACATGGAGGAGAATTCCCGATTTAGATAGACAATTTCAAAGTAAAACTTTCTTTATCTAGCTCGGGATAAAGATAAATAAGCAAAGAAAAAGGATGAATACAAATCGGACAAGCCCAAAAGATACCATAATTACACCCCGATCTGAGTTTCTGTTATCGATATCTATAAGGAGATTCGCCACAATGAAAAACTCCCAGCCCCTCTTCCTATCAAGAACAAGAAAGCTGGAAGTCAGATGGAATACTGTGAGTATCAAACTATATTGGCATTCTACCAATTATTGCTACGACTGATGCCAGGGCATCTTGACTAGTTTTACAAGACATTTTATTTAACTTAGAACTTAGTTTAGTGCATTTCTTAGGTAATAAGCAAGCATTTGTACTTAATATTCTTGCATGCATGCATGCATCAAAAGTGTGATGAATTTAAGAGAATATGAGAGCATATACTGCATGAAATAGTTAAGTTAATCAGGTGGTCTTTATGGCATTTTAAAAGAAGGTTTTGCATGATTATGAACTTCAAAATTTGATGCACCTTCGTTGGTTGGTGACAGGAAAAGCTGAGGCAGAAACATAGAGCTTTGGAGAAGCAAGAACTTAAGCTTACTCAAAGAGCAATCAGCACCCAAACTTGCTGGAGAGCGCCGGCTTCAACACTTAGTCCTCAGCAAGTGGCACTCTTCACTGGAGCTCTCCAACAAGCTTGCTGGAGAGCGTGATGAGCGGATAATTTATATGCTTTTTGACATTGTTTTTATATAGTTTTTAGTATATTTTATCCACTTTTTAGTATATTTTTATTAGTTTTTAAGCAAAATTCACATTTCTGGACTTTACTATGAGTTTGTGTATTTTTCTGTTATTTCAGGTATTTTCTGGCTGAAATTGAGGGACCTGAGTAAAAATCTGATTCAGAGGCTGACAAAGGACTGCTGCTGCTGATGGATTCTAACCTCCCTTCACTCGAAATAGATTTTTTGGAGCTACAGAAGTCCAAATGGCGCGCTCTTAATTGCGTTGGAAAGTAGACATCCAGGGGTTTCCAGAAATATATAATAGTCCATACTTTGCCAGAGTTTAGATGACGCAAATTGGCGTTTAACACCAGCTTTCTGCCTTATTCTAGCGTTAAACGCCAGAAACAAGTTGCAAAGCAGAGTTAAATGCCAGAAACAAGTTACAAACTGGTGTTTAACTCCAAGGAAGACCTCTACACGTGAAAGCTTCAACACTCAGCCCAAGCACACACCAAGTGGGCTCCGGAAGTGGATTTCTGCATTATTTACTTATTTCTGTAACCCTAGTAACTGGTTTAGTATAAATAGAACTTTTTACTTTTATATTAGACATCTTTGGAAATATCGTTGGACGTTTAGTCCATAGACATTGGGGGCTGGCCATTCGGCCATGCCTGGACCTTCATCACTTATGTATTTTCAACGGTGGAGTTTCTACACACCATAGATGAAGGTGTGGAGCTCTGCTGTTCCTCAAGTATTAATGCAAAGTACTATTGTTCTTATATTCAATTCAAGCTTATTCTTATTCTAAGATATTCATTCGCACTTCAACCTGATGAATGTGATGATCCGTGACACTCATCACCATTCTCACTTATGAACGCGTGCCTGACAAACACTTCCGTTCTACTTGTGAAAGCTAGAGTGTGTATCTCTTGGATTCCTAGTCCACGACGCATGGTTGCCTCTCCTGACAATAGAGCCTTCCATTCCATAAGATCAGAGTCTTTGTGGTATAAGCTAGAATCAATTGGCAGCATTCTTGAGATCCGGAATGTCTAAACCTTGTCTGTGGTATTCCGAGTAGGATCTGGGATGGGATGACCGTGACGAGCTTCAAACTCGCGACTGTAGGGCGTAGTGACAGACGCAAAAGGATAGTAAATCCTATTCATACACGATCGAGAACCAACAGCTGATTAGCCATGCGGGAAACTGTAGAGGACCATTTTCACTGAGAGGACGGGAAGTAGCCATTGACAACGGTGACACCCAACATACAACTTGCCATGGAAAGGAGTGTGAAGGATTGGACGAAGGCAGTAGGAAAGCAGAGATTCAGAAGGGATAAAGCATCTCTATACACTTATCTGAAATTTCCACCAATGAATTACATAAGTATCTCTATCTTTATTTTATGTTTATTTATCTTTTAATTATCAAAACTCTATAACCAGTTGAATCCGCCTGACTGAGATTTACAAGATGACCATAGCTTGCTTCAAGCCGACAATCTCCATGGGATCGACCTTTACTCACGTAAGGTTTATTACTTGGACGACCCAGTACACGTGCTGGTTAGTTGTGTGAAGTTGTGGAAAAGAGTTGAGATTACAATTGTGCTTACCAAGTTGTTGGCGCCATTGAGATCACAATTTCGTGCACCAAGTTTTTGGCGCCATTGCCAGGGATTGTTCGAGTTTGGACAACTGACGGTTCATCTTGTTGCTCAGATTAGGTAATTTTCTTCTTGTTTCAACCTTTATTTTATTTTCAAAAAGTTTTCAAAAATCTTTCAAAAAATTTTCTTCCTTTTCGTTTTTCCAAAATAATTTTCGAAAAATCCAAAAAAAATTAATAAAATCATAAAATAAAAAATATTTTATGTTTCTTGTTTGAGTCTAGGTCAATTCTTAAGTTTGGTGTCAATTGCATGTTCTTATTTACTAACACTTTTCTTCACCTTAAAATTCGAACCCTCTCTTCCTCTCTGTGTTCGAATTTTTCTCTTCTCCTTCTTCTATTCTTTTCTACTCACCTAAAGGAATCTCTATACTGTGAGATAGAGGATTCCTCTTCTTTTCTGTTCTCTTCTTTTTCACATGAGCAGGAGCAAGGATAAGAACATTCTTGTTGAAGCTGATCCGGAACCTGAAAGGACTCTGAAGAGGAAGCTAAGAGAAGCTAAAACACAACACTCTGAAGAGGACTTTACTGAAATTTTTGAAAAAGAAGTAGAGATGGCCGAACCCAATAACAATGGTGGAGGTGCAAGGAAGATGCTTGGTGACTTTACTGCACCAAATTCCAACTTTCATGGAAGAAGCATCTCAATTCCTGCCATTGTTTTGTGTCTTTTGTTATTTTTCATATGCATTTTTGCATTCATAGTGTCTAAACATGAAAAATTTCTAAGTTTGGTGTCTTGCATGTTTTTCTTTTCTTGAAAATTTTTCAAAAATAAGTCTTGATGTTTATTTTGATCTTCAAAGTGTTCTTGGTGTTCATCTTGACATTCATAGTGTTCTTGCATGCATCATTTGGTTTTAATCCAAAATTTTCATGTTGTGAGTCATTTTGTGCTTTTTCTCTTTCCTCATTAAATTAAAAAAATAAAAAAATATCTTTTCCTTATTTTACTCATAAATTTTGGAATTTTTGGGTTGACTTAGTCAAAAATTTTTAAAAAAAGTTGTTTCTTGTTAGTCAAGTCAAGATTTCAATTTTAAAAATCTTATCTTTTCAAAACTCTTTCAAAAATCAAATATTTTTCATTTTTCTTTTATATTTTCGAATTTTTTTAAATTGATTTTCAAAATCTTTTTCTTATCTTTATTTCATAATTTTTGAAATTAATACTAACAAATAATGTTTTGATTCAAAAATTTCAAGTTTGTTACTTTCTTGTTAAGAAAGATTCAAACTTTAAATTTTAGAATCATATCTTTTGATTTCTTATTAGTCCGGTCATTAACTTTAATTTTTAAAATCAAATCTTTCTAAATTTCTTTTTCAAATCTTTTTCAAAATAAATTTCAATCATATCTTTTCAAACATACCTTTTTCAAATCATATCTTCTTCAAAATCAATTTCAAAATCTTTTCTAACTTCTTATCTTTTCAAAATTGATTTTCAAATCTTTTTCAACTAACTAATTGAGTTTTTTGTTTGTTTTACTATTTCTTATCTTTTTCAAAACTACCTAACTAATTTTCTCTCTCTAATTAACTAATTGTTCCAAATTTTAATTTTAATTTTTATTCCTTCTCTTAATTTTCGAATTCTAACAAAATTTTAAAACAAAACAAAAATATTTTTCTTTTCTCTTAATTAAAATTTGAATTCTTCTTCTCTTTCTCATCTCTTTCTATTTATTTATTCATTTACTAACACTTTTCTTCACCTTAGAATTCGAACCCTCTCTTCCTCTCTGTGTTCAAATTTTTCTCTTCTCCTTCTTCTATTCTTTTCTACTCACCTAAAGGAATCTCTATACTGTGACATAGAGGATTCCTCTTCTTTTCTGTTCTCTTCTTTTTCACATGAGCAGGAGCAAGGATAAGAACATTCTTGTTGAAGCTGATCCGGAACCTGAAAGGACTCTGAAGAGGAAGCTAAGAGAAGCTAAAACACAACACTCTGAAGAGGACTTTACGGAAATTTTTGAAAAAGAAGTAGAGATGGCCGAACCCAATAACAATGGTGGAGGTGCAAGGAAGATGCTTGGTGACTTTACTGCACCAAATTCCAACTTCCATGGAAGAAGCATCTCAATTCCTGCCATTGGAGCAAACAACTTTGAGTTAAAGCCTCAATTTGTTTCTCTGATGCACAGAATTGCAAGTTTCATGGACTTCCATTAGAAGATCCTTTTCAGTTCTTAACTGAATTCTTGCGGATCTGTGATACTGTTAAGACCGATGGAGTTGATCCCGAGGTCTACAAGCTTATGCTTTTTCCTTTTGCTATAAGAGACAAGAGTTAAAATATGGTTGGACTCTCAACCTAAAGATAACCTGAACTCTTGGGATAAGCTGGTCATGGCTTTCTTAGCCAAGTTATTTCCTCCTCAAAAGCTGAGCAAGCTTAGAGTGGATGTTCAAACCTTCAGACAGAAAGAAGGTGAATCCCTCTATGAAGCTTGGGAGAGATACAAGAAACTGACCAAAAAGTGTCCTTCTGTCATGCTTTCAGAATGGACCATCCTGGATATATTCTATGATGGTCTGTCTGAATTGTCTAAAATGTCATTGAACCATTCTGCAGGTGGATCTATTCACCTAAAGAAAATGCCTGTAGAAGCTCAGGAACTCATTGAAATGGTTGCAAATAACCAGTTCAAGTACACTTCTGGAAGGAATCCTGTGAGTAATGGGATGCCTCAGAGGAAGGGAGTTATTGAAATTGATGCTCTGAATGCTATATTGGCTCAGAACAAAATGTTGACTCAGCAAGTCAACAAGATTTCTCAGAGTCTAAATGGATTACAAAATGCATCCATCAGTACTAAAGAAGCATCTTCTGAAGAAGCAGCTTATGATCCTGAGAACCCTGCAATGGCAGAGGTGAATTACATGGGTGAAGCCTATGGAAACACCTATAATCCATCATGGAGAAATCATCCAAATTTCTCATGGAAGGATCAACAAAAGCCTCAACAAGGCTTTAATAATGGTAGAAGAAACAGGTTTAGCAATAGCAAGCCTTTTCTATCATCCTCTCAGCAACAGACAGAGAATTCTAAGTAGAGCCCCTCTAGCTTAGCAAACATAGTCTCTGATCTATCTAAGGCCACTATAAGTTTCATGAATGAAACAAGGTCCTCTATCAAGAATCTGGAGGCACAAGTGGGCCATCTGAGTAAAAGAGTCACTAAAACTCCTCATAGTACTCTCCCAAGCAATACCGAAGAGAATCCAAAAAAATAGTCCAAGGCTATAACCTTGCTTGGTGTGGCCGAACCTAGAGAGGAGGAGGAGGCAGTGATTCCTAGTGAGAAAGACCTCCTGGGACGTTCACTGACCAATAAGGAGTACCGTAATGAGGAACCAAGGGAATCTAAGGCTCATACAGAGACCATAGAGATTCCATGAATTTCTTTCTGCCATTCATGAGCTCTGATGAATATTCTTCCTCTAAAGAGGATGAGGATATTACTGAAGAGCAAGTTGCTAAGTACCTTGGAGCAATCATGAAACTGAATGCCAAGTTATTTGGTAATGAGACTTGGGGAGAATGAACCCCCCTTGCTCACCAATGAACTGAATGACTTGGTTAGGCAGACATTACCTCAAAAGAAACAGGATCCTGGTAAATTTTTAATTCCCTGTACCATAGGCACCATGACCTTTGAGAAGGTTCTGTGTGACCTGGGGTCAGGCATAAACTTAATGTCACTCTCTGTAATGGAGAAACTGGGAATCTTTGAGGTACAGGCTGCCAAATTCTCATTAGAGATGGCAGACAAATCAATGAAAAAGGCTTATGGACAGGTAGAGGACGTGCTAGTAAAGGTCAAAGGCCTTTACATCCCTGCTGATTTCATAATCCTAGACACTGGAAAGGATGAGGATGAATCCATCATCCTTAGAAGACCCTTCCTAGCCACAGCAAAAGCTGTGATTGATGTGGACAGAGGAGAGTTAATCATTCAATTGAATGAGGATTACCTTGTGTTTAAAACTCAAGGATCTCCCTCTGTAACCATGGAGAGGAAGCAAGAAAAGCTTCTCTCAATGGAGAGTCAAACAAAGCTCCCACAGTCAAACTCTAAGTTTGGTGTTGGGAGGCCACAACCAAACTCGAAGTTTGGTGTTGAACCCCCACATTCAAACTCTAAGTTTGGTGTTGGGAGGTCCCAATAATGCTCTGAACATCTGTGAAGCTCTATGAGAGCTCACAGTCAAGCTATTGACATTAAAGAAGCGCTTATTGGGAGGCAACCCAATTTTATTTATTTACGTTATTTTCTTTTTTTAGGTTGATGATCATGTGGAGTCACAAAAACAACTGCAAAAAATCAAAGAAAAATAAAAAACAGCATTAAAAATAGCACACCCTGAAGGAGCAACTTACTGGCGTTTAAACACCAGTAAGGGTAGCAGAATGGGCGTTTAATGCCTAGTCTGGCACCATTCTGGGCGATAACCGCAAGAAACAAGCACCAGACTGGCGTTAAACACCAGAAACAGGCTATAATCTGGCATTAAACGCCAGAAACAGGTTGCAGCCTGGTGTTTAACGTCAGGAAAGGAATAAAAGCTAGCGTTTAACGCTAGAAACAAGCAATAATCTGGCGTTAAACAGCAGGATTGCACAGTAAGGGCGTTTTGCACGCCTAAAAGGAGTAGGGATGAAATCCTTGACCCCTCAGGATCCCCACCTACCCTACCTCTCTCTCTTACTCACCAATCACATCATATCCTCTTCCCCAAATACCTCTTCACCAATCACCTCCATATCTCTTTCCCAAAAAAATCCCACCTACCTCACCTTTCAAATTCAAAATTCATTTCCCTCCCAAACCCAACCCTAATGACCGAAACTTAACTCTCCCCTCACCTCTATATAAACCCTCACTACTCCTTCATATTCACACAACACAAACACCTTTCCCCTACTTGGCCGAACCACTAAACCCCCTCCGTCTCCTCTATTCTTCTTCTTCTCCCCCTTCTTTCTTTCTTCTTTTGCTCGAGGACGAGCAAACATTTTAAGTTTGGTGTGGTAAAAGCATTGCTTTTTGATTTTTCATAACCATTTATGGCACCTAAGACCGGAGAAGCCTCTAGAAAGAGGAAAGGGAAGGCAAAAGCTTCCACCTCCGAGTCATGGGAGATGGAGAGATTCATCTCAAAGGTTCATCAAGACCACTTCTATGAAGTTGTGGCCAAGAAGAAGGCGATCCCTGAGGTCCCTTTCATGCTCAACAAAAATGAGTCTCCAGAGATTCGATATGAGATCCGAAGGAGAGGTTAGGAAGTTCTCACCAACCCCATTCAACAAGTCAGAATCTTAATGGTTCAAGAGTTCTATGCCAATGCATGGATCACTAGGAACCATTGGTGCACCAAATTGTGATCATCAACAATGGCGCCAATGAGCTTGGTGCTCTAAAACGTGAATCACACTTTGTCACAACTTCACTCAACTAACCCGCAAGTGCACTGGGTCGTTCAAGTAATACCTTAGGTGAGTAAAGGTCGATCCCACGGAGATTGTTGGTATGAAGCAAGCTATGGTCATCTTTTAAATCTCAGTTAGGTGGATTCAAATGGTTAAAATGGTTTTCAAAAATTAAAGATAAATAAAGCAAAAGATAAAGGTACTTATGTAATTCATTGGTGGGAATTTCAGATAAGTGCATGAAGATGCTGTGTTCATTCTGAATCTCTGCTTTCCTACTGCTTCATCCAATCATTCTTACTCCTTTCCATGGCAAGCCGTATGTAGGGCATCACCGTTGTCAATGCCTACTTCCCATCCTCTCAGTGAAAATGGTCCAAATGCTCTGTCATAGCACGGCTAATCATCTGTCGGTTCTCGATCATGTCGGAATAGAATCCATTGATTCTTTTGCGTCTATCACTACGCCCAACAATCGTGAGTTTGAAGCTCTTCACAGTCATTCAATCCCTGAATCCTACTCGGAATACCACAGACAAGGTTTAGACTTTCCGGGTTCTCAAGAATGGCCGCCAAAGGGTTCTAGCTTATACCACGAAGATCCTGATTAAGGAATCCAAGAGATACATGCTCGTTCTAAGGTAGAACGGAAGTGGTTGTCAGTCACGCGTTCATAGGTGAGAATGATGATGAGTGTCACAGATCATCACATTCATCATGTTGAAGTGCAACGAATATCTTAGAATAAAAATAAGCTGAATTGAATGGAAGACAGTAATACTTTGCATTAAAACTCGAGGTACAGCAGAGCTCCACACCTTAATCTATGGTGTGTAGAAACTCCACCGTTGAAAATACATAAGTGATGGTGGTTCAGGCAAGGCCGAATGGACAGCCCCCAAAATGTGATCAAGGGATCAAAATATAATCCAAAGATGTAAATACAATAGTAAAAAGTTCTATTTATACTAAACTAGTTACTAGGGTTTACAGAAATAAGTCTAAGTGCAGAAATCCACTTCCGGGGCCCACTTTGGTGTGTGCTTGGGCTGAGCTTGAGCTTTACACGTGCAGAGGCTTCTCTTGGGGTTAAACGTCAAGTTGAAACGTCTGTTTGGCGTTTAACTTTGGTTTGTGACGTTTTTCTGGCGTTTTACTCGAGAATGCAGCATGGAACTGGCGTTGAATGCCAGTTTGCATTGTCTAAACTTGAATGAAGTATGGACTATTATATATTGCTGGAAAGTCCTGGATGTCTACTTTTCAACGCAGTTAAGAGCGCACCATTTGGAGTTCTGTAGCTCCAGAAAATGCATTTTGAGTGCAGAGAGGTCAGAATCCAACAGCATCAGCAGTCCTTTTTCAGCCTGAATCAGATTTTTGCTCAGATCCCTCAATTTCAGCCAAAAAATACCTGAAATCATAGAAAAGCACACAAACTCATAGTAAAGTCCAGAAATGTGAATTTTGCATAAAAACTAATAAAAAACATCCCTAAAAGTAGCTAGATCCTACTAAAAACTACCTAAAAACAATGCCAAAAAGCGTATAAATTATCTGCTCATCACAACTCCAAACTGAAATTGTTGCTTTTCCCCAAGCAACTAAAAATCAAATAGGATAAAAAGAAGAGAATATACTATAAATCCCAAAATATTAATGAATATTAGTTCTAATTAGATGAGCGGGACTTGTAGCTTTTTGCTTCTGAACAGTTTTGGCATCTCACTTTATCCTTTGAAGTTAGAATGATTGGCATCTATAGGAACTCAGAGTTCAGATAGTGTTATTGATTCTCTTAGTTAAGTATGTTGATTCTTGAACACAGCTACTTTTATGACTCTTGGCCGTGGCCCTAAGCACTTTGTTTTCCAGTATTACGACCGGATACATAAATGCCACAGACACATAAATGGGTGAACCTTTTCAGATTGTGACTTAGCTTTGCTAAAGTCCCCAGTTAGAAGTGTCTAGCTCTTAAGCACACTCTTTTTGCTTTGGATCACGACTTTAACCACTCAGTCTCAAGCTTTTCACTTGGACCTTCATGACACAAGCACATGGTTAGGGACAGCTTGATTTAGCCGCTTAGGCCTGGATTTATTTCCTTGGGCCCTCCTATCCATTGATGCTCAAAGCCTTGGATCCTCTTTACCCTTGCCTTTTGGTTTTAAGGGCTATTGGCTTTTTCTGCTTGCTTTTTCTTTTTCTTTTGTATTTTTTTCGCCTTTTTTTTCCGCAAGCTTTTTATTCACTACTTTTTCTTGCTTCAAGAATCAATTTTATGATTTTTCAGATCATCAATAACATTTATCTTTTTCATCAATCTTTCAAGAGCCAACAATTTTAACATTCATAAACAAGAAGATAAAAAATATGCACTGTTCAAGCATTCATTCAGAAAACAAAAAGTATTGTCACCACATCAATATAATTGAACTAATTTCAAGGATGAATTCAAAACTCATGTACTTCTTGTTCTTTTGTATTAAAAACATTTTTCATTTAAGAAAGGTGAATGATTCTTGTTATTATTCATAGCTTTAAGACATAGTTACTAGACACTAATGATCATGTAGTAAAGACACAAACATAGGCAAACATGAAGCTGAAAAACCAAAAAACAGAGAGATAAGAACAAGGAAGTTAAGGAATGAGTCCACCTTAGTGATGGTGGCGCCTTCTCCTTGAAGGACCAATGGTGTTCTTGAGCTCCTCTATGTCTCTTCCTTGCCTTTGTTGCTCCTCCCTCATAGCTCTTTGATCTTCTCTAATATCATTGAGAATGATGGAGTGCTCTTGGTGTTCTACCCTTAATTGTTTCATGTGATGACTCAATCCTTCTAAAGAGGTGTTGAGTTATTCCCAATAGTTGTTTGGAGGAAAGTGCATCCCTTGAGGCATCTCAGGGATTTCTTGATGATGAGCTTCCTCATGCGTCTCTTGAGATGAATGAATAGGCTCTCTTGTTTGCTCCATCCTCTTTTTAGTGATGGGCTTGTCCTCTTCAATGAGGATGTCTCCTTCTATGACAACTCCAGCTAAGTAGCATAGATGGAAAATGAGATGAGGAAAAGCTACCCTTGCTAAGGTGGAGGGCTTTTCGGCTACTTTGTAGAGTTCTAGAGAGATGAATTCATGAACTTTTACTTCCTCTCCAATCATGATGCTATGGATCATGATGGCCCGATCCGCAGTTACTTCGGATCGGTTGCTAGTGGGATGATGGAGCATTGGATGAATTCCAACCATCCTCTAGCCACAAGCTTAAGATCCAATCTTCTCAGTTGAACCGGCTTGTCTTTTGAGTCTCTTTTCTATTGAGCTCCTTCCACACATATGTCCATGAGGACTTGGTCCAACCTTTGATCAAAGTTGACCCTTCTAGTGTAGGGGCATGCATCTTCTTGCATCATAGGCAAGTTGAATGCCAACCTCACATTCTCTGAACTGAAATCTAAGCATTTTCTCTGAACCATTGTAAGCTAATTCGTTGGGTTTGGGTTCATGCTTTGATCATGGTTCCTAGTGATCCATGCATTGGCATAGAACTCTTGAACCATTAAGATTCCAACTTGTTGAATGGGGTTGGTAAGAACTTCCCAACCTCTTCATTGGATCTCATGTCAGATCTCCGGATACTCATTTTTCTTGAGCATGAAAGGGACCTCAGGGATCACCTTCTTCTTGGCCACAACTTTATAGAAGTGGTCTTGATGGGCTTTTGAGATGAATCTCTCCATCTCTCATGACTCGGAGGTGGAAGCTTTTGTCTTCCCTTTCCTCTTTCTAGAGGTTTCTCTGGCCTTAGGTGCCATAAATGGTTATGGAAAAACAAAAAAGCTATGCTTTTACCACACCAAACTTAGAATGTTGCTAGCCCTCGAGAAAGGAAAAGAAAGAATAGAAGAAGAAGAAGAAGAGATGGAGAAGAGGGAGAGAGATGTGTATTCGGCCAAGGGGGAGAAGAGAGGGCTGTGTTGTGTGAAAATAAAGAAGGATGGATGGGTTTATATAGTGGAGGGAGAGGGTAGTAGGTTCGGTCATTAGGTGGGTTTGGTGGGAAAGAGATTTTGAATTTGAAGGTAGGTGGGGTTTATGGGGAAGAGTAGATGGATGTGAGTGGTGAAGAGGAGATGGGGAAGAGAGATTGAGGTGATTGGTGAATGATGTTTGGGGAAGAGTGTTATGAAAAGGTGTGAGAGAGAGAGAGAAGGTAGGTGGGGATCCTATGGGGTCCACAGATCTTGAGGTGATCCTACGGGGTCCACAGATCCTGAGGTGTCAAGGATTTTTCATCCCTGCACCAATTAGGCGTGTAGAATGCCCTCTATATACAATTCTGGTGTTTAACACCAGACTGGAGCTTGTTTCTGGCGTTAAACGCCTAAATGTAGCATGTTTCTGGGGTTTAACGCCAGCCTCATGCTTGTTTCTGGCGTTAAACGCCAACTTTCTTCAGGGTGCAATCCTGGCATTTGAACGCCAAATTGCTGCTTGTTTCTGGCGTTCAACGCTAGATTCATGCTCTGTTCTGGCGTTGAACGCCAGCCAGATGCTCCTTACTGGCGTTTAAACGCCAGTGAGCTCTTCCTCCAGGGTGTGCTGTTTCTTCTGCTATTTTTGATTCTATTTTTAATTTTTGCAATTGTTTTGTTACTCCACATGATCATAAACCTAATAAAACATAAAAGAACAATAAAAATATATATAAATAAAATTGGGTTGCCTCCCAATAAGCGCTTCTTTAATGTCAATAGCTTGACAGTGAGCTCTCATGGAGCTTCACAGATGTTCAGAACATGATGAGGGCCTCCCAACACCAAACTTAGAGTTTGAATGTGGGGGCTTCTCAACACCAAACTTAGAGTTTGGTTGTGGCCTCCCAACATCAAACTTAGAGTTTGATTGTGGGGGCTTTGTTTGACTCTGTATTGAAAGAAGCTTATCATGCCTCTTTTCCATGTTTACAGAAGGATAACCTTGGGCCTTAAACACAAGGTAGTCCCCATTCAATTGAAGGACTAGTTCACCTCTGTTAACATCAATCACAGCTTTTGCTGTGGCTAGGAAGGGTCTTCCAAGGATGATGCATTCATCCTCCTCCTTCCCAGTGTCTAAGATTATGAAATCAACAGGGATGTAAAGGCCTTTAACCTTTACTAACACATCCTTTACCAATCCATAAGCTTGTTTTATTGACTTGTCTACCATCTCTAATGAGATTCTTGCAGCTTGTACCTCAAAGATCCCCAGTTTCTCTATTACAGAGAGTGGCATAAGATTTATACCTGACCCCAAGTCACACAGAGTCTTCTCAAAGGTCATGGTGCCTATGGTACATGGTATTGAGAATTTACCAGGATCTTATTTCTTTTGAGGTAAAGTTTGCTGAACCCATATGTCTAGTTCACTAATGAGCAAGGGAGGTGCATCTTCCCAAGTCTCATTACCAAACAATTTGGCATTCAGCTTCATGATAGCTCCTAGATATTGAGCAACTTGCTCTCCACTTACAACTTCATCCTCTTCAGAGGAAGAATAGTTCTCAGAGCTCATGAATGGTAAAAGGAGGTTCAATAGAATCTCTATGGTCTCTAGGTGAGCCTCAGATTCCTTAGGTTCCTCAAGTTGGAACTCCTTTTTGTTCAGAGGACGTCTCAAGAGGTCTTCCTCACTGGGATTCATGTCCTTCTCCTCATTTGTGCCTTCGGCCATATTGATTATATCAATGGCCTTGCACTCTCCTTTTGGATTCTCTTCTGTATTGCTTGGGAGAATACTAGGAGGAGTTTCAATGACTTTCTTACTTAGCTGGCCCCCTTCTTCCTCCAGGTTTCTAATGGAGGACCTTGTTTCATGCATGAAACTTAAAGTGGCCTTAGGCAGATCAGAGACTATGTTTGCTAAGCTAGAGGGGCTCTGCTCAGAATTCTCTGTCTGTTGCTGAGAAGATGATGGAAAAGGCTTGCTATTGCTAAGCCTGTTTCTTCCACCATTATTAAAGCCTTGTTGAGGCTTTTGTTGATCCTTCCATGAGAAATTTGGATGATTTCTCCACGAGGAATTATAAGTGTTTCCATAAGGTTCACCCTGTAATTTACCTCTGCCATTGCAGGGTTCTCAGGATCATAAACTTCTTCTTCAGAAGATGCTTCTTTAGTACTGTTGGATGCATTTTGCCATCCATTCAGACTCTGAGAAATCATGTTGACTTGCTGAGTTAACATTTTTTTCTGAGCCAATATGGCATTCAGAGCATCAATTTCAAGAACTCCCTTCCTCTGAGGCGTCCCATTACTCACAGGATTCCTCTCAGAAGTGTACATGAATTGGTTGTTTGCCATAATTTCAATAAGTTCTTGAGCTTCTGTAGGCGTTTTCTTTAGGTGAATGGATCCACCTGCAGAATGGTCCAGTGACATCTTAGAGAATTCAGATAGACCATAAGAGAATATATCCAGAATGGTCCACTCTGAAAGCATGTCAGAAGGACACTTTTTGGTCATCTGATTGTATCTTTCCCAAGCTTTATAGAGGGATTCACCATCTTTTTGTTTGAAGGTTTGAACTTCCACTCTAAGCTTGCTCAGCTTTTGAGGAAGAAAGAACTTAGCCAGGAAGGTCGTGACCAGCTTATCCCAAGAGTCCAGGCTATCTTTAGATTGTGAGTCCAACCATGTTCTATCTTTGTCTCTTACAGCAAAAGGGAAAAGCATGAGCCTGTAGACTTCAGGATCTACTCCATTAGTCTTAACAGTCTGACAGATCTGCAAGAACTCAGTTAAAAACTGGTAAGGATCTTCTTATGGAAGTCCATGAAATTTGCAGTTCTGTTGCATTAGAGCAACTAGTTGAGGCTTTAGCTCAAAATTGTTTGCTCCAATGGCAGGGATTGAGATGCTTCTTCCATAAAAGTTGGAAGTAGGTGTAGTATAATCACCAAGCATCCTCCTTGCGCCTCCACCATTGTTATTGGGTTTGGCCATGTCTCTCTCTTTTTCGGGATTCTCTGTAAGGTTTTCTTTGGATTGTTGTGCTTTAGCTTCTCTTAGCTTCTTCTTCAGAGTCCTTTTAGGTTCATGATCTGCTTCAACAAGAATGTCCTTGTCCTTGCTCCTGCTCATATGAAAAAGAATAGAACAGAAAAAGAAGAGGAATCCTCTATGTCACAGTATAGAGATTCCTTTATGTTAGTAGAAGAAGAAAAGAATAAAAGAAGGAGAAGAGAAAAATTCAAACACAGAGGAGAAGAGAGGGTTCAAATTTTTTGATGAAGAGAAGTGTTAGTAAATGAATAAATAAATAGAAAGAGATGTGAGAGAAGATTTTTCGAAAATTAACTAAAATAAAAGAAAAATATTAAAGTTAAAATTCAAAAATTAAGTAAAGGAATAAAAATTAAAATTTGAAACAATTAGTTAAAAAAAAGAATTTTGAAAAAGAGGGAGGTAATTTTCGAAAATTAGAGAGAGGAAGATAGTTAGGTAGTTTTGAAAAAGATAAGAAACAAACAAAAAGTCAATTAGTTAGTTGAAAAAGATTTGAAAATCAATTTTGAAAAGATAAGAAGTTAGAAAAGATTTTTTTGAAATTGATTTTGAAAAAGGTATGATTTGAAAAAGATATTTTGAAAAAGATATGATTGAAAAAGATATTTTGGAAAAGATTTAATTTTTTTAAAAATTAAAATTGATTACTTGACTAGCAAGAAACTAAAAGATATGATTCTAGAATTTAAAGATTGAACCTTTCTTAACAAGAAAGTAATAAACTTCAAATTTTTGAATCAATCACATTAATTGTTAGTAAAGTTTTCGAAATTTTAAAATAAAGATAAGAAAAAAATTTTGAAAATAAATTTTAAAAATTTTCGAAAATAATAAATAAAAAATGAAAAAGAATTGTTTTTTGAAAAAGATTTTGAAAGGATAGGATTTTTAAAATTGAAAATTTGATTTGACTTATAAGAAATAGCTAAGTTTTTTAAAAATTTTTGACTAAGTCAACTCAAATTTTCGAAAATTATGAGCAAAATAAGGAAAAGATATTTTTTATTTTTGAATTTTTAATAAGGAGAGAGAAAAACACAAATATGACCGAAAACATGAAAATTTTGGATCAAAACACAAGATGCATGCAAGAACACTATGAAGGTCAAGATGAATACCAAGAACACTTTAAAGATCAAGATGAACATCAAGACTTATTTTGAAAAATTTTCAAGAAAAGAAAAACATGCAAGACACCAAACTTAAAAATTTACACTAGACTCAAACAAGAAACCCAAAAATATTTTTGATTTTTATGATTTTATGAAATTTTTTTGGTTTTTCGAAAATTTCTTTTTTTGGAAAAACAAAAATAAAAAAAATTTTTGAAAGATTTTTGAAAACTTTTTGAAAGGAAAATTACCTAATCTGAGCAACAAGATGAACCGTCAGTTGTCCAAACTCGAACAATCCCCGGCAACGGTGCCAAAAACTTGGTGCACGAAATTGTGATCTCTAACAATGGCGCTCAACTTGCTATGCACATTTCTAACTCAGCACTTTCTTCACAACTTCGCATCACTAACCAGCAAGTGTACTGGGTCGTCCAAGTAATAAACCATACGTGAGTAAGGGTCAATCCCACAGAGATTGTTGGTATGAAGCAAGCTATGGTCATCTTTGTAAATCTCAGTTAGGCGGATTCAATTGGTTATAATGGTTTTCAAAAATAATAATAAATAACACATAAAATAGATGAAAGTGATACTTATGTAAATCCTTGGTGGAAATTTCAGATAAGTGTATGGAGATCATTTGTCCCTTCTGAATCTTTGCTTTCATACTGCCTTCATCCAATCCTTCATACTCCTTTCCATGGCAAGCTGTATGTAGGGCATCACCGTTGTCAATGGCTACTTCCCATCCTCTCAGTGACAATGGTCTAAATGCTCTGTCACAGCACGGCTAATCATCTGTCTGTTCTCGATCATGGCGGAATAGAATCCATTGATTCTTTTGCGTCTGTCACTACCTCCAACAATCCAAGTTTGAAGCTCCTCACAATCATTCAATCCATGAATCCTACTCGGAATACCACAGACAAGGTTTAGACTTTCCGGATTCTCAAGAATGGCCGCCAAAGGGTTCTAGCTTATACCACGAAGATCCTGATTAAGGAATCCAAGAGATACACGCTCGTTATAAGGTAGAACGAGCGTGTATCTCTTGGATTCCTTAATCAGGATAACGGAAGTGGTTGTCAGTCACGCGTTCATAGGTGAGAATGATGATGAGTGTCACAGATCATCACATTCATTATGTTGAAGTGCAACAAATATCTTAGAATAAGAATAAGCTGAATTGAATGGAAGACAGTAATACTTTGCATTAAAACTCGAGGTACAGCAGAACTCCACACCTTAATCTATGGTGTGTAGAAACTCCACCATTGAAAATAATAAGTGATGGTGGTTCAGGCATGGCCGAATGGCTAGCCTCCAAAATGTGATCAAGGGATCAAAATATAATCCAAAGATGTAAATACAATAGTAAAAAGTTCTATTTATACTAAACTAGTTACTAGGGTTTACAAAAATAAGTCTAAGTGCAGAAATCCACTTTCGGGGCCCACTTTGGTGTGTGCTTGGGATGAGCTTGAGCTTTACACGTGTAGAGGCTTTTCTTGGGGTTAAACGTCAAGTTGTAACGTCTGTTTGGGGTTTAACTCTGGTTTGTGATGTGTTTCTGGCGTTTTACTCCAAAATGTAGCATGGAACTGGCGTTGAACACCAGTTTGCATCGTCTAAACTTGAATGAAGTATGGACTATTATATGTTGCTGGAAAGCCCTGGATGTCTACTTTCTAACGCAGTTAAGGGCGCGCCATTTGGAGTTTTGTAGCTCCAAAAAATCCATTTCGAGTGCAGAGAGGTCAGAATCCAACAACATCAGCAGTCCTTTTTCAGCCTGAATCAAATTTTTGCTCAGATCCCTCAATTTCAGCCAGAAAATACTTGAAATCATAGAAAAACACACAAACTCATAGTAAAGTCTAGAAATGTGAATTTTGCATAAAAACTAATGAAAACATTCCTAAAAGTAGCTAGATCCTACTAAAAACTACCTAAAAACAATGCCAAAAAGCGTATAAATTATCCCATCATCAACCATGATCAAAATATGAACCCAAATCCAAAGAATTGGCTTACAATGGTTCGGAGGAAATACTTAGATTTCAGTCTGGGAAATGTAAGGTTGGCGTTCCACTTGCCAATGATGCAAGAAAACGCACGCCCCTACACTAGAAGGGTCAACTTTGATCAAAAGTTGGACCAAGTCCTCATGGACATATGTGTGGAAGGAGCTTAATAGAAAAAAGACTCAAGAGGCAATCCGGTTCAATTAAGAAGACCAGACCTAAGCCTATGGCTAGAGGATTGTTGGAATTCATCCAATGCTCCATCATTTCTACTAGCAACTGATCTAAAGTGACTGTAGATCGGGCCATCATGATCCATAGTATCATGATTGGGGAGGAAGTAGAAGTTCATGAGATCATACCTCTTGAACTCTATAAGGTGGCTGACAAGTCCTGCACATTGGCAAGGTTAGCCTTTCCTCATCTCATTTGTCATCTATGCAATTTGGCAGGGATTGACATAGAAGGAGACATCCTCATTGAAGAGGACAAGCCCATCACTAAGAAGAGGATGGAGCAAACAAGAGATCCCTGAGATGCCTCAAGGGATGAAATTTCCTCCACATAACTATTGGGAACAACCCAACACCTCCTTGGAAGGCTTGAGTTACAACATGGACCAACTAAGGGTGGAGCACCAAGAGCACTCCATTATTCTCCATGAGATTAGAGAAGATCAAAGAGTTATGAGGGAGGAGCAACAAAGGCAAGGAAGAGACATAGAGGAGCTTAGGCGTTCCATTGATTCTTCAAGAGGAAGATGCCACCCTCACTAAGGTGGACTCATTCCTTAATCTTCTTGTCCATTTATTTTTCTATTTTCGGTTTTGAGCTTTATGTTTGGCTATGTTTTGTGTCTTCATTACATGATCATTAGTGTCTAGTGTCTATGTCTTAAAGCTATGAATAATTCCATGAATCCTTCACCTCTCTTAAATGAAAAATGTGCTTAATTACAAAAGAACGAGAAGTACTTGGATTTCAAATTTTATCTTGAAATTAGTTTAATTATTTTGATGTAGTGGCAATATTTTTTGTTTTCTGAATGAATGCTTGATCAGTGCATATTTTTAATATTGAAGTTTATGAATATTAAAATTGTTGGCTCTTGAAAGAATGATGAACAAAGAGAAATGTTATTGATACTCTGAAAAATCATGAAATTGATTCTTGAAGCAAGAAAAAGCAGTGAATAAAAAAGCTTGTGAAAAAAAATAGCGAAAAAAAAGAAAGAAAAAGCAAGCAGAAAATGCCAATAGCTCTTTAAACCAAAAGGCAAGGGTAAAAAGGATCCAAGGCTTTGAGCATCAATGGATAGGAGGGTCCAAGGAAATAAAATCCATGCCTAAGCGGCTAAATCAAGCTGTCCCTAACCATGTGCTTGTGTCATGAAGGTCCAAGTGAAAAGCTTGAGACTGAGTGGTTAAAGTCGTGATCTAAAGTAAAAGAGTGTGCTTAAGAACTCTGGACACCTCTAATTGGGGACTTTACCAATGCTAAGTCACAATCTGAAAAGGTTCACCCAATTATGTGTTTGTGGGATTTATGTATCCGGTGGTAATATTTGAAAACAAAGTGCTTAGGGCCACGACCAAGACTCATAAAGTAGCTGTGTTCAAGAATCAACATACTGAACTAGGAGAATCAATAACACTATCTAAAATTCTGAGTTCCTATAGATGCTAATCATTCTGAATTTCAAAGGATAAAGTGAGATGCCAAAACTGTTCAGAAGCAAAAAGCTACTAGCCCCGCTCATCTAATTGAGACTAAGTTTCATTGATATTGTGAGGTTCATTATATATTATCTTCTTTTTATCCTTTTTTTTTCAGTTGCTTGGGGACAAGCAACAATTTAAGTTTGGTGTTGTGATAAGTGGATAATTTATACGCTTTTTGGAAGTGTTTTTATATAGTTTTTAGTATGTTTTATCCACTTTTTAGTATATTTTTATTAGTTTTTCAGCAAAATCCACATTTTTGGACTTTACTATGAATTTGTGTGTTTTTCTATGATTTCAGGTATTTTCTGGCTGAAATTGAGGGACTTGAGCAAAAATCTGATTCGAGGCTGACAAAGGACTGCTGATGTTGATGGATTCTGACCTCCCTGCACTCGAAATGGATTTTTTGGAGCTGCAGAAGTCCAAATGGTGTGCTCTTAATTGCGTTCGAAAGTAGACATCCAGGGCTTTCCATAAATATATAATAGTCCATACTTTGCTCGAGTTTAGATGACGCAAACTGGCTTTTAACGCCAGCTTTCTGCCCTATTCTGGCGTTAAACGCCAGAAACAAGTTACAAAGTAGAGTTAAATGCCAGAAACAAGTTACAAACTAGCGTTTAACTCCAAGGAAGACCTCTACACGTGAAAGCTTTAACACTCAGCCCAAGCACACACCAAGTGGGCCCTGGAAGTGGATTTCTGCATTATTTACTTATTTCTGTAACCCTGGTAACTAGTTTAGTATAAATAGAACTTTTTACTATTGTATTTGACATCTTTGGAAATATCTTTGGACATTTAGTCCTTAGACATTGAGGGTTGGCCATTCGGCCATGCTTGGACCTTCATCACTTATGTATTTTCAACGGTGGAGTTTCTACACACTATATATTAAGGTGTGGAGCTCTGCTGTTCCTCGAGTATTAATGCAAAGTATTATTGTTCTTCTATTCAATTCAAGCTTATTCTTATTCTAAGATATTCATTTGCACTTCAACCTGATGAATGTGATGATCCGTGACACTCATCACCATTCTCGCTTATGAACGCGTGCCTGACAAATACTTCCGTTCTACCTGCGAAAGCTAGAGTGTGTATCTCTTGGATTCCTGGTGCACGACGCATGGTTGCCTCTCCTGACAACAGAGCCTTCCATTCTGTGAGATCAGAGTCTTCATGGTATAAGCTAGAATCAATTGGCAGCATTCTTGAGATCCGAAAAGTCTAAACCTTGTCTGTGGTATTCTGAGTAGGATCTGGGATGGGATGACTGTGATGAGCTTCAAGCTCACGACTGTAGGGTGTAGTGATAGATGCAAAAGGATAGTAAATCCTATTCCTACACGATCGAGAACCAACAGCTGATTAGCCATGCGAGAAACCGTAGAGGACCATTTTCACTGAGAGGACGGGAAGTAGACATTGACAACGGTGACACCCAACATACAGCTTGCCATGGAAAGGAGTATGAAGGATTGGACGAAGGTAGTAGGAAAGCAGAGATTCAGAAGGGATAAAGCATCTCCATAGTCTTATCTGAAATTCCCACCAATGAATTACATAAGTATCTCTATCTTTATTTTATGTTTATTTATCTTTTAATTATCAAAACTCTATAACCATTTGAATCCTCCAGACTGAGATTTGCAAGATGACCATAGCTTGCTTCAAACTGACAATCTCCATGGGATCGACCCTTACTCACGTAAGGTTTATTACTTGGACAACCCAGTGCACTTGCTGGTTAGTTGTGCGAAGTTGTGAAAAAGAGTTGAGATTACAATTGTGCGTACCAAGTTGTTGGCGCCATTGAGATCACAATTTCGTGCACCAGAGCGCTAGCACCAACCATGCAGCACCAACCTTGTCAAGTCTCATCTCATGCCACACCAACCTCAATAACCCTCACCACACCTTGTTACACCTTGGCAATCTTTGTTACAACGCCCTCAACAACTTGCCACAACACCTTACACCATAAGCCTTGACAATACCTACGCTCTCCACTGGTGCTCTCCAGCAAGCTTGCTGGAGTGCGCCACTTTCAAACACTCTACCACGCTCATTCCTACGCTCTCCAGCAAGCTTGCTGGAGAGCGCCAACCCCTCATACCTTCACCATAATTGACACTACTTTGACCCCTTGTCACAAGCACCAAACTAAGGCCAAGTTCTCCATCTCAAGCTCTCTCAAGAGCACCGAATCAAGCACACCACTCTTAAGGCCATGCTCTCAAGTGGCTCTCTCCAGAAAGCTTGCTGAGGATCGCCAATCCTCAACATAGTCTTGGAGGTGTCATGCTCTCAAAGGGCACTCTTGGGCAAGCATAACACTCTCTTGGGAGTGTCACGCTCGCTCACCACCCTCGCACTCAAGCTCTCCAGAGAGCGTCCTCAATGAGCAACCCAAGGAAGAAAATGAAGCTCAATGCCACGCTCTCAAGTGGCGCTCTCGAGCAAGCTTGCTGGAGAGCCCCAATCCTCAAGTACACCACTCTTTCAAGTGGTGCTCTCTAGCAAGCTTGCTGAAGAGTGCCAGTTTCAGTTCCTCAACGCTCTCTGGGTGATGCTCTTGAGCAAGCGTAGCGCTCTCCTGGGAGTGTCACACTCGACTCCAATGCTCACCATCAAGCTCATAAGTGAGCATATTCGATCAGTAATTCAAGAAGAAATTTGGACTTGTGCATACGCACAACCCTTCAGGTATACGCACAAATGGTGAAAATTGTGCGTACGCACAACCCTTGGTGTGTATGCACAATGACTGGCACTCACTTTTCAAGCTCAGCACCAAGCGCTAGGTCAAAGCGCCAGAATTGCAAAGTCCAAAAGACCAAGTACATCAAGTGAAGACTTTGGGGGAGAGTGCTCTAAATAGATGAAGTTTTGAACTTTAAAGAGAGTTGACACAGTAGGAATTAGAATCACTACACTTTACATTTCTTTGCTTGCTTGTTCTTAGTTCAGACATTCTACTTTTCTTTCTAGCTAGTAAATTTATTTTTCCTTGTAATTGAGCTATGAATCACTAAACCCCACTTCATTAGAGGGAAGAGCTCTGTCTTGATTTCAATGAATTAATGCAATTATTTTTCTTCTCAATTCAAATGTTATTTATCGAAGGAAAAGCCTTTGTGCTTCATAGATCCAATTACTACCGAGAGGGGGATTGGATCTACTTGAATTATATGATGAACTTGAGAAAGGAGTCATGGAATTTAAATTGAGGCTTATCTCTCATAATTCCCTTGATTGATAATTCTTAGTCTGGTACGTGACATATAACCACTTTGAATTGATATCCTTGGAGTTGTGTGGCTTTAGATTAGCAATTGTGCTTCACCTCTTCTTATGAACAATTAGATTAAGAGATTGGCGATTGATTATGTTTAGGAAAATTAAGCCACCAAGAGATTGGGACTCAATTACCTACAATCAGCCATAGATCTATCTCACATGATTGAGAGGGAGTTGAGACCCATTGATTCATGAAGAATCAGAGCATCTCCAATCCCTAATGAATCTTACCCATTATTATTCCCCCCTTTTATTCTCTTGAATTGTCAATTTTATTTGATACCAAATACCCAAAATCCCTTTTACGTTCATGCAATTTACACGTCCTCGTCATTTAATTTTCCGCATTTAATTTCTTGTCATTTAAGTTTTCGCTCTTTATTTTCTAGCAAATTGATGAGCGGATAATTTATACACTTTTTGGCATTGTTTTTAGGTAGTTTTTAGTAGGATCTAGCTACTTTTAGGGATGTTTTCATTAGTTTTTATGCTAAATTCACATTTCTAGACTTTACTATGAGTTTGTGTGTTTTTCTGTGATTTCAGATAATTTCTGGCTGAAATTGAGGGACCTGAGCAAAACTCTGATAAAAGGCTGACAAAGGACTGCTAATGCTGTTGGATTCTGACCTCCTTGAACTCAAAATAGATTTTCTGGTGCTACAGAACTCCAAATGGTGCGCTCTCAACGGCATTGAAAAGTAGACATCCATAGCTTTCATGCAATATATAATAGTCCATACTTTATTCGTGATTAGATGACATAAACTGGCGCTAAACGCCAGTTCCATGCTGCATTCTGGAGTCAAATGCTAGAAACACGTCACAAACCAGAGTTGAACGCCAAAAACATGTTACAACATGGCGTTCAACTCCAATAGAAGCCTCAGCTCGTGTAAAGTTTAGGCTCAGCCCAACCACACACCAAGTGGGCCCCGGAAGTGGATTTATGCATCAATTACGTACTTCTGTAAACCCTAGTAGCTAGTTTAGTATAAATAGAACTTTTTACTAGGGTACTATACGTCTTTGATTGTATTTTTTGATCTTTTGATCAGGTTTGGGGGCTGGCCATTCGGCCATGCCTGAACCTTCATCACTTATGTATTTTCAACGGTGGAGTTTCTACACACCATAGATTAAGGGTGTGGAGCTCTGCTGTACCTCAAGTTTCAATGCAATTACTACTATTTTCTATTCAATTCCGCTTGTTCTTATTCTAAGATATTCGTTGCACTTCAACATGATGAATGTGATGATCCGTGACACTCATCATCATTCTCACCTATGAATGCGTGACTGACAACCACTTCCGTTCTACTTAGACCGGACGCATATCTCTTGGATTCCTTATTCAGAATCTTCGTGGTATAAGATAGAATTGATGGCGGCATTCATGGGAATCCAGAAAGTCTAACCTTGTCTGTGGTATTCTGAGTAGGATTCCGGGATTGAATGACTGTGACGAGCTTCAAACTCGCGATTGTTGGGCGTGATGACAAACACAAAAGAATCAAGGGATTCTATTCCAATATGATCGAGAACCGACAGATGTTTAGCCGTGCTGTGACAGAGCATTTGGACCATTTTCACTGAGAGGATGGGATGTAGCCATTGACAACAGTGATGCCCTACATACAGCTTGCCATGGAAAGGAATAAGAAGGATTGAAGGAAGGCAGTAGGAAAGCAGAGATCCAACTAGGACAAGCATCTCCAGATACTTATCTGAAATTCCCACCATTGAATTACATGAGTAACTCTATCTTTATTTTCTGCTTATTTATTATTATTATTCGAAAACTCCATAACATTTACTATCCGCCTAACTGAGATTTACAAGATGACTATAGCTTGCTTCATACCAACAATCTCCGTGGGATCGACCCTTACTCACGTAAGGTATTACTTGGACGACCCAGTGCACTTGCTAGTTAGTTGTGCGGAGTTGTGACTAAGTGTGATTCACGTTTGAGAGCGCTACCAAGTTTTTGGCGCCATTGTTGATGATCACAATTTTGTGCACGAATTTTTTGGCGCCGTTGCCGGGGATTGTTCGAGCATGGACAACTGACGGTTCATCTTGTTTCTCAGATTAGGTAATTTTCTTTTTATTTTCTTTTCAAAAAGTTTTCAAAAGTATTTTTCAAAAATTTTCTCTTTGTTTTCGAAAATTATTCCAAAATTTTTAAGAATGAATTCTAGAGTTTCATAGTAACATATTGAAGCCTGACTGGCTGTAAAGCCATATCCAAATCCTTTTGGATTGAGGCTTCCACTTGTCAACATAACGGGTATGTATATAGAGTTGGATGAAATATCAGCTGTTGCATGCTCGATTTATATCTTCTAAAGCTGGATGGCTATTAAGCCATGCCCAACCCTTGGATTGGAGCTTTAGACTAACATTGAAAGATTCTTGGAATTATTATTAAAAATTTTGAATCTCTTAATTTCTTTTCCTATATGTTTTTTTCAAAAAAAAATAAAAGAAAATACAAAAAAAATCATAAAATCATAAAAACCAAAAATATTTTGTGTTTCTTGTTTGAGTCTTGAGTCAAGTTATAAGTTTGGTGTCAATTGCATATTCATCTTGTTCTTGCAATTTTCAAAAATTCATGCATTCATAGTGTTCTTCATGATCTTCAAGTTGTTCTTGGTATGTCTTCTTGTTTGATCTTGATGTTTTCTTGTTTTGTGTGTTTTATTGTTTTTCATATGCATTTTTGCATTCATAGTGTCCATGCATCAAAGATTTCTAAGTTTGGTGTCTTGCATGTTTTCTTTGCATCAAAAGTTTTTCAAAAATATGTTCTTGATGTTCATCCTGATCTTCAAGGTGTTCTTGGTGTTCATCTTGACATTCATAGTATTCTTGCATGCATCATTGGTTTTGATCCAAAATTTTCATGTTTTGGGTCATATTTGTGTTTTTCTCTCTCATCATTAAAAATTCAAAAATAAAAAATATATCTTTTCCTTATTTCTCTCAAAAAAATTTGCAATTTTGGGTTGACTTGGTCAAAAAATTTTTAAAATAAGTTGTTTTCTTGTTAGTCAAGTCAAAATTTCAATTCTAAAAATCTTATCTTATTAAAACTTTTTCAAAAATCAAATCTTTTTCATTTTTTTAATTTTCAAAAATTTAATGTTTTAAAATATTTTTCAAAAATCTTTTTCTTAGTTTTATCTTTATTTTCGAAAATTATGCTAACAATTAATATGATTGATTCAAAAATTTGAAGTTTGTTACTTTCTTGTTAAGAAAGGTTCAATCTTTAAATTCTAGAATCATATCTTTTAGTTTCTTGTTAGTTAAGTAATTAATTTTAATTTTTAAAAATTAAATCTTTTCTAACCATATCTTTTTAATCATATCTTTTCATTTTATCTTTTATATCATATTTTTTTCAAAATTTTATCTTTTTTCAAAAATTTGATTTTAAAATATCTTTTCTAACTTCTTATCTTCTTATCTTCTTATCTTTTCAAATTTGAATTTCAAATCTTTTTCAACTAACTATTTGACTTTTTGTTTATTTCTTATCTTTTTCAAAACCATCTAACAACTTTTCTCTCTCTAATTTTCGAAAATACCTCCCTCTTTTTCAAAAAATTCTTTTTAATTAACTAGTTGTTTTAAATTTTAATTTTAATTTTATTTCTTAATTTTCAAAAATCATTAACTCCTTTTCAAAATTAATTTCGAAAACTTCTGTCTCCCACCTTATTCTATTTAGTTATTCATTTACTAACACTTCTCTTCATCTCAAATCACTGCCCCTATCCTCACCCTTGTGTTTGGATTCTCCTTTCTTTATTCCCTTTCTTCTTCTACTAATAATAAGGAACCTCTTTACTGTGACATAGAGGATCCCTCTTCTTTTTCTGTTCTCTTCTCTTTCATATGAGCAGGAACAAGGAAAAAGGCATTCTTGTTGAAGCTGATCCAGAACCGGAAAGGACTCTGAAGAGGAAACTAAGAGAAGCTAAATTACAACAATCCAGAGACAACCTTACTGAAATTTTTGAACAAGAGAAGGAGATGGCAGCCGAACCTAACAACAATAATGCAAGGAGGATGCTTGGTGATTACACTACACCTACTTCCAAGTTTGATGGAAGAAGCATCTCAATCCTTACCGTTGGGGCAAACAATTTTGAGCTGAAACCTCAACTAGTTGCTCTAATGCAACAAAACTGCAAGTTTCATGGACTTCCATCAGAAGATCCCTATCAGTTTTTAACTGAGTTCTTGCAGATCTGCGAGATTGTAAAAACGAATGGAGTAGATCCTGAAGTCTACAGGCTCATGCTTTTTCCTTTTGCTGTAAGAGACAGAGCTAGAACATGGTTGGATTCACAACCTAAGGATAGCCTGAACTCCTGGGATAAGCTGGTCATGGCCTTCTTGGCTAAATTCTTTCCTCCTCAAAAGCTGAGCAAGCTTAGATTAGATGTTCAGACATTCAAACAAAAAGATGGTGAATCCCTCTATGAAGCTTGGGAAAGATACAAGCAGATGACCAAAAGGTGTCCTTCTGACATGCTTTCAGAATGGACCATTCTGGATATATTCTATTATGGTCTGTCTAAGTTCTCTAAGATGTCACTGGACCATTCTGCTGAATCCATTCACCTAAAGAAAATACCTGTAGAAGCTCAAGAACTTATTGACATGGTTGCAAATAACCAGTTCATGTACACTTCTGAGAGGAATTCCGTGAATAATGGGACGCCTCAGAGGAAGAGAATTCTTGAGATTGATGCTCTGAATGCCATATTGGCTCAGAACAAAATGTTGACTCAGCAAGTCAACATGATTTCCCAAAGTCTGAATGGATGGTAAAATGCATCCAACAGTACTAAAGAGGCATCTTCTAAAGAAGAAGCTTATGATCCTGATAACCCTGCAATAGCAGAGGTAAATTACTTAGGTGAACCTTATGGAAACACCTACAATTCATCATGGAGAAATCATCCAAATTTCTCATGGAAGATCAAAAAAGCCATAACAAGGCTTTAATAATGGTGGACGAACTAGGCTCAGCAATAGCAAGCATTTTCTATCATCGTCTCAGCAACAGACAGAGAATCCTGAGCACATCACTTCTAATTTAGCTAATCTAGTCTCTGATCTGTCTAAGGCCACTTTAAGTTTCATGAGTGAAACAAGATCCTCCATTAGAAATTTGGAGGCACAAGTAGGCCAGCTGAGTAAGAAAGTTATTGAAACCCCTCATAGTACTCTCCCAAGCAATACAGAAGAGAATCCAAAGAGAGAGTGTAAGGCCATTGATATACTCAACATGGCCGAATGCAAGAAGGAGGGAGAGGACGCGAATCCCAATGAGGAAGTTCTCATGGGATGTCTCTCAAGCAGGAAGGAGTTCCCTATTGAGGATCCAAAGGAATCTGAGTCTCATATAGAGACCATAGAGATTCCATTAAATCTCCTTCTGCCATTCATGAGCTCTGAAGATTATTCTTCCTCTGAAGAGGATGAAGATGTAACTGGAGAGCAAGTTGCTCAATATCTAGGAGCCATCATGAAGCTGAATGCCAAGTTATTTGGTAATGAGACTTGGGAAGGTGGACCTCCCTTGCTCATTAGTGAACATGATACATGGGTTTAGCAAACTTTACCTCAAAAGAAACAAGATCCTGGGAAATTCTTAATACCCTGTACCATAGGCACCATGACCTTTAAGAAAGCTCTGTGTGACCTAGGGTCAGGCATAAATCTTATGCTACTCTCTGTAATGGAAAAACTGGGGATCATTGAGGTACAACCTGCATTATTCTCATTACAATTGGCAGACAAGTTAGTAAGACAAGCTTATGGATTAGTAGAGGACATGTTAGTAAAGGTTAAAGGCCTTTACATTCCTGCTTATTTCATAATCTTAGACACTAGGAAGGAGGAGGATGAATGCATCATCCTTGGAAGACCTTTCCTAGCCACAGCAGAAGCTGTGATAGATGTTAACAGAGGAGAATTAGTCCTGCAATTGAATGGGGACTACCTTGTGTTTAAGGCACACGGCTATCCTTCTGTAACAAGGGAGAGTAAGCATGCAGAGCTTCTCTCAGTACAGAGTCAAACAGATCCCCCACAGTTAAACTCTAAGTTTGGTGTTGGGAGGCCACAACCAAACTCTAAGTTTGGTGTTGAATCCCCACAACCAAACTCTAAGTTTGGTGTTGGGACTATACAACATTGACCTGATCACCTGTGAGGCTCCATGAGAGCCCACTGTCAAGCTCTTGACATTAAAAAAGCGCTTATTGGGAGGCAACCCAATTTTTATTTATCTAATTTTATTTTTTATTTTATCGTTTTTTTATGTTTTATTAGGTACATGATCATGTGGAGTCACGAAAAAAATATTAAAATTAAAAACAGAATAAAAAACAGCAGAAGAAAAATCACACCCTGGAGGAAGGACTTACTGGCGTTTAAATGCCAATAAGGAGCATCTGTCTGGCGTTCAACGCCAGAACAGAGCATGAATCTGGCGTTGAACGCCAAAAACAAGCAACACCCTGGCGTTCAAACGCCAGGAATGCACCCTGAGGAGAGTTGGCGCTGAACGCCAGAAACAAGCATGGAACTGGCGTTCAACGCCAGAAACATGCTACACATGGGCGTTGAACGCCCAGAACATGCATCACTTCGGCGTTTAAATGCCAGAATTGCATGCAAAGGCATTTTACATGCCTAATTGGTGTAAGGATGTAAATCCTTGACACCTTAGGATCTGTGGACCCCACAGGATCATCTCAGGATCTGTGGACCCCACAGGATCCCCACCTACCATATTCTCCCCTCTTCTCAACATTCATCTTCTCTTTCCAATAAACACTCTTCCCCAAAACCCTTCACCAATCACCTCAATCTCTCTTCCCAATTACTCCCTTCACCACTCACATCCATCCACTCTTCTCCATAAACCCCACCTACCTTCAAAATTTAAATTTCTTTCCCACCCAAACCCACCCTAAATAGCCGAACCTACTCCCTCTCCCCTCTCTATATAAACCCCTCCATTCTCCTTAATTTTCACACTACACAACCCCCGTCTTCTACACCTTGGCCGAATACACCTCCCCTACTCTCCTCTTTATTTTCTCTTCTTCTTCTTCTTCTTTTCTTTCTTCTCTTGCTCGAGGGCAAACAATATTTTAAGTTTGGTGTGGTAAAAGCATAAGCTTTTTGTTTTTTCATAACCATCAATGGCACCTAAGACCGGAGAAACCTCTAGAAAAGGGAAAGGGAAGACAAAAGCTTCCACCTTCGAGTCATGGGAGATGAAAAAATTCATCTCCAAAGCCCATCAAGACCACTTCTATGATGTTGTGGCCAAGAAGAAGGTGATCCCCGAGGTCCCTTTCAAACTCAAGAAAAATGAGTATCCGGAAATCCGACATGAGATCCAAAGAAGAGGTTGGGAAGTTCTAACCAATCCCATCCAACAAGTCAGAATCTTGATGGTTCAAGAGTTCTATGCCAATGCACGGATCACTAGGAACCATGATCAAAGTATGAACCCGAATCCAAAGAACTATCTTATAATGGTTCGGGGAAAATACTTAGATTTTAGTCCGAAAAATGTGAGGTTGGCATTCAACTTGCCCATGATGCAAGGAGATGCATACCCCTACACAAGAAGGGTCAACTTTGATCAAAGGTTGGACCAAGTCCTTAGGGACATATGTGTTGAAGGAGCTCAATGGAAAAGAGACTCCAAAGGCAAGGCGGTTCAATTAAGAAGACTGAACCTCAAGCCTGTGGCTAGAAGATGGTTGGAGTTCATCCAACGCTCCATAATCCCCACTAGCAACCGATCTGAAGTTACTGTGGATCGGGCCATCATGATCCATAGCATCATTGATTGGAGAGGAAGTAGAAATTCATGAAGTTATCTCCCTTGAATTCTACAAAATAGCCGATAAGCCCTCTACTTTGGCAAGGCTAGCTTTTCCTCATCTTGTTTGCCATCTATGTTACTCAGCTGGAGTCATCATAGAAGGAGACATCCCAATCGAGGAGGACAAGCCCATCACTAAGAAAAGGATGGAGCAAACAAGAGAGCCCACTCATGGAACCCAAGAGACGCATGAGGAAGCTCATCACCAAGAAATCCCGGAGATGCCTCAAGGGATGCACTTTCCTCCCAACAACTATTAGGAACAACTCAACACTTCTCTTGAAGATTTGGGTTATAATATGGATTAATTAAGGGTGGAACATGAAGAGCACTCCATCATTTTCCATGAAATTAGAGAAGATCAAAGAGTAATGAGGGAGGAGCAACAAAGGCAAGGAAGAGACATAGAAGAACTCAAGGACATCATTGGTTCTTCAAGAAGAAAGCGTCACCATCACTAAGGTGGATTCATTCCTTGTTCTTATTTTTCTGTTTTTTTCGGTTTTTATGCTTATTATGTCATCTATATTTGTGTCTCTGTTACATGATCATTAGTATTTAGTAACTATGTCTTAAGGCTATAAATAATTCCATGAATCCTTCACTTCTCTTAAATGAAAAATGTTTCTAATTCAAAAGAACAAGAAGTACATGAATTTCGAAATTATCCTTGAATTTAGTTTAATTATATTGATGTGGTGACAATACTTTTCGTTTTCTGAATGAATGCTTGAACAATGCATATTTTTGATCTTGTTGTTTATGAATGTTAAAATTGTTGGCTCTTGAAAGAATGATGAACAAAGAGAAATGCTATTGATAATCTGAAAAATCATAAAATTGATTCCTGAAGCAAGAAAAAGCAGTGAATAGTAAAAGCTTGCGAAAAAAAAAAGCAAGCAGAAAAAGCCAATAGCCCTTAAAAACCAAAAGGCAAGGGTAAAAAGGATCCAAGGCTTTGAGCATCAATGGATAGGATGGCCCAAGGAAATAAAATCCAGGCCTAAGTGGCTAAATCAAGCTGTCCCTAACCATGTGCTTGTGGCATGCAGGTCCAAGTGAAAAGCTTGAGACTGAGTGGTTAAAGTCGTGATCCAAGGTAAAAAGAGTGTGCTTAAGAGCTCTGGACACCTCTAACTAGGGACTTTAGCAAAGCTGAGTCACAATCTGAAAAGGTTCACCCAGTTATGTGTCTGTGGCATTTATGTATCCGGTGGTAATACTAGAAAACAAAATGCTTAGGGCCACGACCAAGACTCATAAAAGTAGCTGTGTTCAAGAATCAACAAACTTAACTAGGAGAATCAATAACACTATCTGAAATTCTAAGTTCCTATAGATGTCAATCATTCTAAACTTCAAAGGAAAAAGTGAGATGCCAAAACTGTTCAGAGGCAAAAAGCTACAAGTCCCGCTCATCTAATTAGAATTAATATTCATTGATATTTTGGGATTTATAGTATATTCACTTCTTTTTATCCTAATTTATTTTCAGTTGCTTGGGGACAATCAACAATTTAAGTTTGGTGTTGTGATGAGCGGAAAATTTATACGGTTTTTGGCATTGTTTTTATGTAGTTTTTAGTAGGATTTAGCTACTTTTAGGGATGTTTTCATTAGTTTTTATGCTAAATTCACATTTCTGGACTTTACTATGAGTTTGTGTGTTTTTCTGTGATTTCAGGTAATTTCTGGCTGAAATTGAGGGACCTGAGCAAAACTATGATAAAAGGCTGACAAAGGACTGCTGATGCTGTTGGATTCTGACCTCACTGCACTCAAGATGGATTTTATGGAGCAACAGAACTCCAAATGGCACGCTCTCATTGCCGTTGGAAAGTAGACATCCAGAGCTTTTCAGCAATATATAATAGTCCATACTTTATTCGTGATTAGATGATGTAAACTGGCGCTCAACGCCATTTCCATTCTGCATTCTGGAGTCAAACGCCAGAAACACGTCACGAACCAGAGTTGAACGCCAAAAACACGTTACAACTTGGCGTTCAACTCCAATAGAAGCCTCAGCTCGTGTAAAGTTCAAGCTCGGCCCAAGCACACACCAGGTGGGCCCCGGAAGTGGATTTATGCATCAATTACTTACTTCTGTAAACCCTAGTAGCTAGTTTAGTATAAATAGAACTTTTTACTAGTGTATTATACGTCTTTGATTGTATTTTTTGATCTTTTGATCAGGTTTGGGGGCTGGCCATTCGTCCATGCCTGAACCTTCATCACTTATGTATTTTCAACGGTGGAGTTTCTACACACCATAGATTAAGGGTGTGGAGCTCTGCTGTACCTCAAGTTTCAATGCAATTACTACTATTTTCTATTCAATTCCGTTTGTTCTTATTCTAAGATATTCGTTGCACTTCAACATGATGAATGTGATGATCCATGACACTCATCATCATTCTCACCTATGAATGCGTGACTGACAACCACTTCCGTTCTACCTTAGACCGGGCACATATCTCTTGGATTCCTTAATTAGAATCTTTGTGGTATAAGCTAGAATTGATGGCGCCATTTATAGGAATCCGGAAAGTCTAACCTTGTCTGTGGTATTCCGAGTAGCATTTCGGGATTGAATGACTGTGACGAGCTTCAAACTCGTGATTGTTGGGTGTGATGACAAACGCAAAAGAATCAAGGGATTCTATTCCAACATGATCGAGAACCGACAGATGATTAGCCGTGCTGTGACAAAGTATTTGGACCATTTTCACTGAGAGGATGGGATGTAGCCATTTACAACGGTGATGCCCTACATACAGCTTGCCATGGAAAGGAATAAGAAGGATTGAAGGAAGGCAGTAGGAAAGTAGAGATCGAACAGGGATAAGCATCTCCAGATACTTATCTGAAATTCCCACCATTGAATTACATGAGTAACTCTATCTTTATTTTCTGGTTATTTATTATTATTATTCGAAAACTCCATAACATTTACTATCCACCTAACTGAAATTTACAAGATGACTATAGCTTGCTTCATACCAATAATCTCCGTGGGATCGACCCTTACTCACGTAAGGTATTACTTGGACGACGCAGTGCACTTGCTGGTTAGTTGTGTGGAGTTGTGACTAAGTGTGATTCACGTTTGAGAGTGCTACCAAGTTTTTGGCGCCATTGTTGATGATCACAATTTTGTGCACCACAAATTTACCTTCATCTCTTACTTTTAGTTCTTCCAATTCATTGCTCTTTAATTTTATGCCTTTTACTTTTCTGTTAAGTTGATTATACAAAAACTCTCAAGTGTCTGTTTGACTAAAGTAACCACTTAACTAAATTTGCTTGATCCATCAATCCCTGTGGGATCGACCTCACTCAAAGTGAGTTATTACTTAACTACGACCCGGTATAGTTGCCAATGGAATCGTTGTTATCGATTTTTCCATGATAAAGTTTTAGCGCCGTTGCCATGGATTGATATAGATTGACAATGATTAAGCTGGTGATACTCTAGATTAAACATTTTTCTTTTGTTTTGATTAAGCACACTAATTGTTCGACACTTGGCATCACCTAACTCTAACAACACTCTAGCACTAGAGTATCAATTCTTCAACTTATTTTGTTTGTGTTTGCTTATGCCAGGAGGAAGAAGAATATGATCAACTTCTTTTGATTCTGAGCCAAAAAGAATATTTCTAAGACTAAAAAGAGAAGCAAGAGAGAAAGGGGTAGTTGGTGAAGAGGAATTGGAAGAGTACCAAGACCACATCATGGAGGATGATATGCACAATCAACCTGAAGAGGTTGCCAACAATAATGGTCAACTTGCCAGGAGGGTGTTAGCCTCTTACACCATTCCTAACCCCAGAAACTGTGGAAGCAGCATACTCATGCCTAATGATCATGCAAACAACTTTGAGCTAAAACCTCAGCTCATCACATTGGTTCAGAACAACTGCTCTTATGAAGGAGGCCCCCTTGAAGGCCCCAATCAACACTTGTCTATTTGCTTGAGAATATGTGAAACAGTCAAGATCAATGGGGGTACATCCAGACATATACATGTTTCTTCTATTCTCATTCTCCCTAAGGGATAAGGCATCTCGATAGCTGGAGACCTTCCCAAAAGAGAGCATAAGCAATTGGGATGACTTGGTGAGAAGATTTCTAACCAAGTTCTTCCCACCACCAAGAGTCATCAAGCTAAAAACTTACGTTCAAACATTTAGGCAAATGGACGAAGAGTCACTATATGAAGCCTGGGAGAGATACAAAGCACTAATGAGGAGGTGCCCATCGGAGATGTTCAGTGATTGGGTGTAACTTCAAAACTTCTATGAACGCTTAACTCTAGAAACAAGAAAAGCATTGGATTTCTCCTCAGGGGGCTCACTCCAGATGATGAAAACTCCTGAAGAAGCACAAGAACTCATTAAAATTGTAGTAAAGAATCAATATTTCTACTCTTCGGTGAGGCATAAAACACAACTCCAAAGAGAAGAGTATTGGAGCTTGAGGGTGTGGATGCTATTCTAGCCCAAAACAAGCTCATGTACCAGCAAATTCAGCAACAAATGGAGATGATGACTAAAAGAATGGATGGATTGCAACTGGCTGCTGTGAGCACACAAAGCCAAGGTCAAGTCTCAAATGGATGGAATCAACCTGAAGAAAGCTTTGAGCCACTCAACTATGAGCAACATTGCCTGAAGCAAGTTCAATACATGAACAACAACTCAAGTCCTTTTCAATATAACTCATATGGTGACATATACAATCCAGCACGGAGGAATCATCCTAACTTGAGGTGGAGTGAGAATCAAAATTAATGGCAGAGGAATTCAAACTCCAACAATTTTCGTAACACAAATAACCACAACCAACCAACCACTAACAATATCCAATTCAAAAAACCACAAAATACACATTTCCAACCCCAGAACAATTTCTCCACACCTACATTCAACCCACAAAACACCCCTTCAAATTTCCTAAACAATTTCTACTAATAACCATCTCATTCCACATAAACACAACTTTACTCCCAAAAGATCTCCAATCTAGAATCAATGATGGAGAGGTTCATAAAAGCCCAAGAAATGATGAACAAAAACCATGATGCTTCAATAAAAAACCTTGAAAGACAAATGGGACAAATGGCTAAACAAATCACAGAGATGGGTGAGAGTTGAGCAAATGCCTTCCCAAGTGACACTGAAAACAACCCAAGGGGCACATGAAAAGCTATAAAATGGGAAGAGTGTAAAGCAATCACGTTGAGGAGTGAAAAAAATGTGGAGAAAGAAGCCACCACTCAGGAAGAGCACAACAAAGAAAGCTCAAAAGAAGAAGTGAAAAAGCAAAATCAGGAGCAAGAAACTTCTAAACAAAGTGACAATGCATCGAAGAAGGAAGCAGTGAAAGCATACCAAAAAAGGTTACCATATCCTCAAAGGTTCAAGGGAGAAAACAAAGAGAAGCAATAATCTAAATTCCTAGAGGTATTCAAGACACTCCACACCAACATCCCTTTCATAGAAGCACTTGAAAAAATGCCATTATATGCTAAGTTTATGAAGGAATTGTTGACAAAGAAAATATCCTTGAAAGAAGGAAAAACTATTTTGATGACAAGGGAGTCTAGTGCTATCATCCAAAGAGATTTTCCAAGGAAGAGAAAAGATCTAGGGAGCTTTCATATCCCCTGCACCATAGGCAACATGATAATTGAGAGAGCATTTTGTGACCTTGGTGTAAGCATAAATCTTATGCCTCTCTCTTTGATGAAGAAGCTCCAAATCCATGAATTAAAACCCACACAGATAGCTCTCCAAATCGTTAATAAGTCCATCAAGTAAGCACTTGGGGTTGTGGAGAATGTGTTGGTGAAAGTGGGAAAAGTTTTACTCCTAGATGAGTTTGTCATCCTAGACATGGAGGAAAACTTCAACACTGCCATCATTCTAGGGAGGCTATTCTCAGCTACGGGCATATCATTGATAGATGTTGAAAAAGGAGAGTTGATGCGAAAAGTGCATGATGAGCATATAGTATTCCATGTCTTCAAGAGCTTGCAAGATTCTACCCAAGAAAAGGAGTGCATGAAGATTGATTTCAGAGATCCAAACTTGAAGGAGGCACTCAATGAGCCACCTCCAAAGCTTCTAAGCCCATGCTTGAAAGACAGAAAAGAAGTAGAAATGGTGCAACGAGCTCAAGAGGTCAATAAGGAGTTACAACCAAAGCCTCCATATGAGACATTCAACAAGAATCCTCTAGACATTAAGACCCCAAAGCATGAATCACCTCTTGAAAAAGAGAGGAATCCCAAGAAGAAAATGCCAAGAGGTTGGAGAAACAAGAAAATCTGTACTAAAGGTTTCTCACTAGTGGACAAAGTGATGCTAACTTACCAACCTATAGAAAAGTGTGATAGAAAAACTAGCTAGAGAAGTTCAGTTAGAAAGATATCTTGCAGAGAGATTGGACGATCTAGGAAAAAGGAAGAGGGGTGATGAAGATAGGAGTCAATGAGATCAGCCACCACAAACCCCTGATAGGCACATCCATATGGTAGTTGGTGGGGTAACCAAGTTTTCTAGTAAAAAGCATCTAAAAGAAGCCTATCAAGTCTGTGAAGAATGTGAAGTTTTTGATTCACCCATAATTTCATTCACTAAAGAAGATGCTCATGGAATAAACCTGATGATCCTGTCGTAGTTACAATGGTACTTGCCAATACAAACTTCCACAAAACTCTGGTAGATCAGGGGAGCTCAGCCAACATACTAATCAAACCTACATTTCACAAGCTTGGGTTAGAAGAAAAAGAGCTAAGAGCCTATCTTGACAATCTTTTCGGGTTAGGAGATACACCCATCTGACCACTCGGCTTCATCTCCTTGCATACCACTTTTGGTAAAGGTTTGAAGTCCCGAACTTTGAGTATAGACTACATTGTGGTTGACGTAGCATCAGCATACATTGCCTTGATAGGTCGGACAACTTTGAACCGACTAATTGTGGTCGTTTTCACTCTCTACATGAAATTCCTGACTTTAGAGGAAAACACTACCGTAAGAGAAGATAAAAGGTTAGTGCGAAAATGTTATAATGAAAGCTTGAATCCATGAAAAAGTATTAAGGGAAAAGAAGTCAACACCATTGAACTAGGTGGTGTCCGAGCTTGAGAAGAACTACGACCTCAACCTGATGGAAAGACCAAAGAGGTTCAAATTGGAGATCAGTGATAAACCCCACTTTTGTGGTTTATCTTGTGTTGAATTTAGTGGATTTTATCAACTTTTCTCACATTTATTCAATGAAATAGCATGATTTTGTGAATTTCTCCTAATTTGTGCTTAAGAGTAAAAACATGCTTTTTAGGCCTTTAACTTGATAATTTTAATTCACTATAATTCCATTCGAAGCCTTGATATGTTTGTTAAGTGATTTCAAGATTAGAAGGCAAAGATTGGGTTGAAGGAATGAAGAAAAAAGCATGCAAAAATGGAGAATTCATGAAGAAATGAGGATTTGCTGAACTCAAGTCCACGCGCATGCGTCACCCACGCGTACGCATGAAAAGGAGATTGGCCAGTGATGCGTACGCGTGACAAGCTACACGTGACTTCACTAAAGGCAAAATGCTGGGGGCGATTTCTGAGCTCAAGGAGGCCCAAATCCAACTCATTTCTGATGCTTTTGAACCCAAGGATTGCAAAGGAATAGGGGAGGGGGAAGAAGTCATAGTATAGTTTCCATCATATTGTAGGTTAAAATTCTAGAGAGAGAAGCTCTCCCTTCTCTCTAGAATTTGGGGTAGTTTAGGTTAAATTTTTTAGATCCAACTTTTAATTCTAGTTTTGATTTAGTTTTTCCCTTTTAATTTCTTGTTATTACATCTTTGCTCTTATAGTTTTACTTGGCATTCCCTTTATTTTGTTGCTTTTATGTTTCATGAACTCTTGTTGATTTCAATTTCCTTTTAATGCAATTTTATGTTTCTATGTCTCTTTTATGTTTGTCTTCATTGCTATTGTTGATTTCTTGCTTATGTTAGTTATAGGTTTCATTAATTCTTGCATTTTGTGATGTTTACTTTTATTGCACTCTAGGTGTTTGGCAAAATGTTTTCTCTAGTTATTGAGTAGTTTTCTTTACTCTTGGCCTAGGCTAAGGGAATTGGGTGACCTTGAGTCATTAGGTCTCATTGATTTGGTGATTTGAGAACCCTTAGTGGTCAATTTGATAACCATTGATGCTAGCCTACTACTAAGTCAATTAGTAGTTAGATTAGGACTTATGGATTGATGTTGATTAAGCCTATTTGACGTACTTCAAGAGTTGAAGTAGACTATTGACGTACTTCAAGCATAGAAGTAGACTTAATGGGTTGGTCCCTCATAGTTATCAATATATAGTTTGTAGACAAGGATGGTGATCTCAATTCCCATGTCCTAGATAAGAGTTCTTTTCCTTTCCTTTATTAGTTAATTGTCATATACTTTCTCTGCTTTTATATTTTCTTGCCAACTTCAAAATCAAACCCTTTTGTTCCTTCATAGCCAATAATTGATCACTTCATTGCAATTCCTTGTGAGACGATCCAAGGTTTGAATACTTCGCTTAATTTTCATCGGGGTTTGTACTTGTGACAACCAAGCATTAAAATTTGATTTGAGGATCGATTATTGGTTTGGGCTGTGCTCACAACGAAATTATTTGGTTAAATTCCAAACCGGTATAAATCCCTACCATCAAATTTTTGGTGCCGTTTCCGGTTGGAATTGCAATGGTGTTATATTATTGACTATTGTATATATGTGAATATTGTGAATATGTTAGCCTTTTGCTTGTTTGATTAGTTTTTGTTAGGTTTAGGACTTTGTTGCTTATTTTGTTAGCTTTTGTTTTGTTTGCCACCATGAATTCTCACCCTTTTGGCTATGAATGTGTTTACAACTATGTTGTAGGAGATGGAAATTACAATGACGATATGCATCAAGGATGGAACAATCAAAGATGGAAAGAGCCTCAAGGATTTGATCACCCTTCTTGGCAACAACATTCCCAAACGTGCTATGAACAAGAGCCATTCCGTGATGCATACCAATCTAATAGCTATGGTGGACCTCCTTGTGATTGTCAACAACCACCACCATATGCCTATGAAACCCCTCCACAATATAGCCCTCAACCACCATACTCACAAGCTCCCTACCACCAAACACCTCCATATGACCCTAATCTTTATCCACCATACCATCCACCTTATGAGCCATATGAACCATACATAGAATTACAACAATTCCAACACAATTACTCCCAAGAACTTATACACCATCTCCATACCTTAACCAAGATGAACCACCTTCCAATAATGAACCCTTTTTCTGAAACAATGAACCCTTTCTTCCACCACACCTTCATTGGACCAATCTCCCCAACCCCTAATGCAAGAACAAGAACTTTTAATTCGTTGCCAAAAGCAAGGGGAAGTGGTGGCTAACTTAACCGAAGTGATGAGCCAGTTGGCCTCATTGTGCACAAATATCCAAGACACACTTATTGTTAAATTTGGAGAATTAGCTAAGGGGCACAATGAGAAGGAGAATTTGGAGCTTCAAGGTGGAGAAGAGAAGTTGAAGCAAGAATTGCCACAAGGGTAGGAAGTTGAGACAATTAGGCCGGAAGAAGTGGTTGAAGACCTAGAGATGTTGGAAGTGCATGGAATGTAGAATTAGAGAACCCTCTTTCAAGAAGCTTGATATTGATGTTGAGGAGGGTGTACAACCTCCAAAGCATATCATGGTTGAAGACTTTGATGAGGTTGATCAAGAGATGGATTCAATCATTGATGATTTTCTATCTACAATTGAATTCTCTCCTATTGGGCTTGACATAGAGATTAAAAAAGAAGATACCTCACCTCCCATACCCTTGGTAAGCAATGAAGAAGAGATTGAATTGGAAGAAAGCTAACAAAAGGAAGAGGTTGAAATTGAGAAAGCTTACAAAGAGGTGGAGGTAATTAGAGAAGAGCACAAGGGAGTGGAATTTGCAAGACCGTTGGAGACATCCATTCCTAAGTCACCATCCACCACAACATTCAAGTGGGTAAAATTCTTATCCATAAACTTTACTTTCCCACTTGAATATGGTTTGCTTGAAACGGATGGGCAACTTAGAGCTCTTTGTGGAGTTAAGAGTAGGAGAGAATTGTGTAGTGGTTGGCAAAATAATGTTAGGCTCATTATGGTTGAACCCTTAAGGCATAGGTCCCTGGTTGGAAGAATGCTAAATTGTATGGGTCTAAGAGGAGAATTTGGTACGCCAATGAGAATTCTATGTGTCTACCACCTGGATGGAACAATGATGATCAATTAGGAAGAAGGGTGTAAAAATAAGATATGGGATTCCAGATCACAACATAAAGACCAATTTTGGGAGCTCATATCTTGTGAAGAACATCACCCAAGCTTGGTGAAATCGGTTGGAAATTCTGACAACCATTTGAGGAGCAAGCATCCTTGGAAGTTCAAGGATGAGTACAAGCATAAACCACCTTGACAAGGAGCCTCCCAATTGTCTAACTTAAGGACAATAAATAAAAGTGCTAGGTGGGAAGGAGTCATCATAGAAGGAGACATCCCCATCGAGGAGGACAAGCCCATCACTAAGAAAAGGATGGAGCAAACAAGAGAGCCCACTCATGAAACCCAAGAGACGCATGAGGAAGCTCATCACCAAGAAATCCCGGAGATGCCTCAAGGGATGCACTTTCCTCCCAACAACTATTAGGAACAACTCAACACTTTTTCAGATATGAATCTACCTGATTCAGAAGGGAAGAACTTGCATCAGTATCTCAATTTGAATTCAAACGTGGGTTTGATTCACACTCCATGTTCTGAGAAATATTTACCATCCGAAAAGAGGAAAAAACGGAGTCCTTGTCTAAAAAAATGCCTTGAGCTGTGTCGCTACTGCAAGGGAGAATCAGAGTGACAATATGGGACTAGTTCCTTTTGTATACCGTAGGGTATAAAGGTAAGATCTCTCACGTGTCACTATTAATATAATAAGGAGCACCTGAAGGTAACCCGATCAGAATCCTAATCCGAAGCTTGCATTTCGAGTCAAGATGATGGCCCAAGTCTTATGATTATTTTACCAATGTCTGGTGTTTGGAAAACCTCTTGAAGATTTGGGTTACAATATGGATTAATTAAGGGTGGAACATCAAGAGCACTCCATCATTCTCCATGAAATTAGAGAAGATCAAAGAGTAATGAGGGAGGAGCAACAAAGGCAAGGAAGAGACATAGAAGAACTCAAGGAAATCATTGGTTCTTTAAGAAGAAAGCGTCACCATCACTAAGGTGGATTCATTCCTTGTTCTTATTTTTCTATTTTTTTCGGTTTTTATGCTTATTATGTCATCTATATTTGTGTCTCTATTACATGATCATTAGTATTTAGTAACTATGTCTTAAGGCTATAAATAATTCCATGAATCCTTCACTTCTCTTAAATGAAAAATGTTTCTAATTCAAAAGAACAAGAAGTACATGAATTTCGAAATTATCCTTGAATTTAGTTTAATTATATTGATGTGGTGACAATACTTTTCATTTTCTGAATGAATGCTTGAACAGTGCATATTTTTGATCTTGTTGTTTATGAATGTTAAAATTGTTGGCTCTTGAAAGAATGATGAACAAAGAGAAATGCTATTGATAATCTGAAAAATCATAAAATTGATTCTTGAAGGAAGAAAAAGCAGTGAATAGCAAAAGCTTGCGAAAAAAAAAAGCTAGCAGAAAAAGCCAATAGCCCTTAAAAACCAAAAGGCAAGGGTAAAAAGGATCCAAGGCTTTGAGCATCAATGGATAGGAGGGCCCAAGGAAATAAAATCCAGGCCTAAGCGGCTAAATCAAGCTGTCCCTAACCATGTGCTTGTGGCATGCAGGTCCAAGTGAAAAGCTTGAGACTGAGTGGTTAAAGTCATGATCCGAGGTAAAAAGAGTGTGCTTAAGAGCTCTGGACACCTCTAACTGGGGACTTTAGCAAAGCTGAGTCACAATCTGAAAAGGTTCACCCAGTTATGTGTCTGTGGCATTTATGTATCCGGTGGTAATACTGGAAAACAAAATGCTTAGGGCCACGGCCAAGACTCATAAAAGTAGCTGTGTTCAAGAATCAACAAACTTAACTAGTAGAATCAATAACACTATCTGAAATTCTAAGTTCCTATAGATGCCAATCATTCTAAACTTCAAAGGAAAAAGTGAGATGCCAAAACTGTTCAGAGGCAAAAAGCTACAAGTCCCGCTCATCTAATTAGAATTAATATTCATTGATATTTTGGGATTTATAGTATATTCTCTTCTTTTTATCCTAATTTATTTTCAGTTTCTTGGGGCAAGCAACAATTTAAGTTTGGTGTTGTGATGAGCGGATAATTTATACGCTTTTTGGCATCATTTTTAGGTAGTTTTTAGTAGGATCTAGTTACTTTTAGGGATGTTTTTATTAGTTTTTATGCAAAATTCACATTTCTTGAGTTTGTGTGTTTTTCTGTGATTTCAGGTATTTTCTCGCTGAAATTGAGGGATCTAAGCAAAAATCTGATTTAGGCTGAAAAAGGACTACTGATGCTATTGGATTCTGACCTCCCTGCCTCTCGGCCATGCCTGGACCATCACTTATGTATTTTCAACGGTGGAGTTTCTACACACCATAGATTAAGGTGTGGAGCTCTGCTGTACCTCGAGTTTTAATGCAAAGTATTACTGTCTTCCATTCAATTTAGCTTATTCTTATTCTAAGATATTCGTTGCACTTCAACATGATGACTGTGATGATCTGTGACACTCATTATCATTCTCATATATGAACGCGTGACTAACAACCACTTCCATTCTAACTTAGAACGAGCGTGTATCTCTTGGATTCCTTAATCAGGATCTTCGTTGTATAAGCTAGAACCCTTTGGCGGCCATTCTTGAGAATTCGGAAAGTCTAAACCTTGTATGTGGTATTCCGAGTAGGATTCACGGATTGAATGACTGTGACGAGCTTCAAACTCGCGATTGTTGGGCGTAGTGACAGACGCAAAAGAATCAATGGATTCTATTCCGACATGATCGAGAACCGACAAATAATTAGTCGTGCTGTGACAGAGCATTTAGACCATTTTCACTGAGAGAATGGGAAGTAGCCATTGACAACGGTGATGCCCTACATACAGCTTGCCATGGAAAGGAGTATGAAGGATTGGATGAAGGCAGTAGGAAAGCAGAAATTCAGAAGGGACAAAGGATCTCTATACACTTATCTGAAATTTTCACCAAGGATTTACATAAGTATCACTTTCATCTATTTTATGTGTTATTTATTATTATTTTCGAAAACCATTATAACCAATTGAATCCGCCTAATTGAGATTTACAAGATGACCATAGCTTGCTTCATAAGTATCACTTTCTTCTTCTTTTCTCCTTCTTCTTTCTTTCTACATTTCTTCTTCTTTCTTCTTTCTTTCTTAATTTCTTCTTCTCTCACTTCAAATTTCCACATCTCATTTTTCTTATCTTTCATTTTTCTTTTGTTTATTACATTTACTTATTTTCATTTACGGCATTCTAACTTTGTTTTTGTAACTTGTTCTTATTTTTTTTCTAAGTCCCTTATTTTAATATTAGTGTTGAATTTTCCTACTCAATTGTTAAGTCTTTCTTGGTTAGTTTTGGTATTTCTTGACTTGTTTGATATTGATGGGCGTTGAAATTTCGAAGTCAATGCTTAACATTTGATGATTCTTACATTTGTTGTGCATTGATATGAATTTGCATGTCTTTCATGACCCACTCTTGTTTGAACTTGATGCTAAACACGCTCTTCATTTATTAAGTTATGATTTGACTTTACTCTTGCACCAAGTATTAGTTGGTATGCCCTTTGCTTATACCGCTCACTCACTCACATGTTGTAGCTACCATCTAGTTGAGAACCCTACTCTTATTTAGGATTAGCCCAGTAATAAAACTCACAAAGAGTGAGGCCATTTGATAAACCCCGATTTCGTGGTTTATCTTGCACTTATTTTGGGGGAATTTTATCAATATTTCTCACACTTATTCGCAAGAAATGGATGGTTTTGTGTTCACTTCCCAATATTGCTCCATGATGAAAAACATGCTTATTTTGCCTTAAAATTGCCATCTTTTAATCCTCTTCTATTGTCATTCGATGCCGTGATGTATTTGTTGAGTAATTTCAGGAATTATAGGGTAGGAATGACTTAGAAGAGAGGGAGAAAGCATGTAAAAAAGGGGAGGAACATGAAGAATTGGAGTCTTGGGAGCAGCAGCATCGGCGCATCCGCGCACTCCACGCGCACACGTGTATGGGATTGGCTGGAGTGGCGTGCAAGGATGGACGCATCCGCGCAGACTGGAAGATTCCTATCGACGCGCACGTGCAACTGGCGCGCACGCGTGGTTCACAATTGCAATCGGCACGCGCGCACGCTTAGCGCGCACGCGTGTGAAGCTGCACGTGACCTCATTAAGGGAAATTGTGCCTGGCAATTTCTGAGGCCAAGAAGGCCCAATTTCAAGCAGTCTCTGCATGGAAAAGACCTAAGGATGCTAGGGGGAAAGGTAGAGATCACTCATTTGGCACTAGGACACAATTTTAGCTAGTTTTTTTGTTTTTTGGTTATTCTAGAGAGAGAAACCCTTGTTCCTCTCTAGATCTAGTTTCCATTTGATCTTCCCTTGTTGATTTGTGAATTGGATATTGTTAATTACCAGTTTTATTATTCAATTTGAATTTCTTGTTATAATCTTCCTTGCATCTAATGATAGTTTTATGATTCTTGTCACTTGTCATTTAATACCCATTTCATGAATGTTGTGAATCTTGACTTGTTGATGTTACGTTGATGAATTCTATGTTTAGCCTTGTCAATTGCTTGATTGTATGTTGATAATTGTTAGTGGGTACTTGTAGATTTCAATTTAATTGCTAATTTGAACATGTCTTTTGTTAATGCTTACCAAGTGTTCGATGAATTGTTTACTTTGAATATGGAGTAGTCTTTTCCACTCTTGGCCTAGGTCAAGGGAATTGGGTGAACTTGAGTCATTGGATCTCATGGATTTGATGATTTGGGAGCCATTGGTGGTCAATTTGATACTCATTAACGCCAACCCACTACTAATCTAATTAGTAGGTAGGTTGGGACTTATGGGTTGATGTGACCAAAGCCATTTGACGTACTTCAAGTCTAGGGGTTGATATCACGTACTTAAGACGTTGAGGGTAGACTTAATGAGCTTGGTTCCTCATAATTGTCAAGATATAGTTGTTGGACAAGGATTGTGATCCCAATTCCCATGCCTAGCCAAGAGTTGCTTTTATTATTCATATTTGAAAACCAATTTTCCAATTCAATTGCCTTAGTTATAGTTACTTGCTTCGTTTAAAGTAGAATTTAGTAGAATATTGCTTGTTCATTGGAGTTGCTCAAGTTTGCTTAGATAGTTGAATTAGTTTATTGCAATTTAAGATTATTTGTTTGTTAAGATTCCCATTTATGTTCATGCTCATAACTCACAAACCCGGATTTCTAACTAATGTCGAAGCACATGTTTGCCCATTCCTTGTGAGATGACCCGAGGTTTGAATACTTCGGTTATTTCTATTGGGGTTGAACTTGTGACAACCAAATCCCTCTTCTAAATTTGACCTCCCGAGGATTGTTGTTGGTAGAGCTATACTTACAACGCAGTTTTACTAAAGAGACTATCTACCAATACACCCTTGAGAGTCGTGTCAAATTTTTGGCACCGTTGCCGGGGACAATGGTTGCAACATATGCCTTGATATTGGTTATGTGAATATGTGAATATTGTGGATATTTTGCTTTTTCAATACTTAGCTATAGTTTAGAATTCTTTTGCATTTGTACTATGACTTTCATGTTTGATGACTCGGTCTCAACTGAATTCTAGCTTAGCCAACTTTGATCCCGAGATCGAAAGAACTTTGTTACACACTCGGCAAGCTAGAAGGCGATTGGACTATACACCTAGTACTTCGGCCTCTCTCGAGGGAAACACCGAATCACTAGACGTCACCGAGAGTGACTTGGAGTCCGCTACTTCCTATTCTTCTGTTGGCATTACTGATACATCTTTGCATCCTACAGGTGAGCCACACATGGCGGAGCCATGCCGGATCACTTTGCATGAGCAAGGAGCTCCGGATATCATACTTCAACCGTTACAAGCAAGGTATCCTAACCTTGATCCAAAGTTTGAGTTAAAGAGTAGCTTGATAAATCTACTTCCTAAGTATCATGGGTTGCCGGGTCAAGACCCCATCCGACATTTGAAGGATTTTTATGTTGCTTGTTCTACGGCTCGAAGACATGGAGCCGATGAGGTAGCAATCATGGTTTTTTGATGCAATTGCATATTTGATATATTAGCTAGTTAGTTTAGTTGATTTTAGCTTAATTTCACTCATTTTCTCTAAATAAACAAGTCCTTTTATGAGTTTTGTTTCCATGCATGAGAGTACCAAGGAATATGTTGATTCTAGCCTAATTCATGCAAATGATTTAAGGAATGCATATATGAATGAGTATGAATAAATCTCATGAAATTTATTGCATGAATTGGCAAGACTTTGAAGCTATTTCCCTTGTTGATGATAGGTGATGAAACAAGGATGCATAGAAGCAAGAATGATGCAATCTGGGCAAGAAGTTGGCGTTGCCAACTTGGAGGATAAGGGGCGTTGTTCTTGGCAACGCCAGGAAGAGGAGTTGGTGTTGCCAACTTGGGAACATGATGCATTTTTATGGACAACGCCACACACAAGCAAGGCAAGCTTGGCCCTGGAAGAAGCAAAGTTGGCGTTGCCAACTTGAGGAGGGCGTTGCCAACGCCACACACAACCACGCCAAGCAAGCTTGGCAACCCTGGAAGCAAAGTTGGCGTTGCCAACTCTAGAAGGGCGTTGCCAACGCCACACACAAGCAATTTTGGCACCAAAAAGGAGCTCGAGCACGTTGTTGAAGCTAGGAAGCATTGGAGTGTTTGGCAACAACGCCAGGAATGGTTGCTTGGCTAGGCACCAAGTCTTGGTGCCAACCAAGTTGCCAATGCCCATTGGCCTTGCCATGCACGTTGCCAACGCCCATTGGCCTTGCCAACCAAGTTGCTAACGCCCACAAGCCGTGCCAACCAAGTTGCTAACACCCACAAGCATGCCATGCACGTTGCCAACGCCCATTGGCCTTGCCATGCACGTTGCCAACGCCAGGAAGCAAGCATGGAGCCTTGAGAAAGGCTCGAGCACGTTGCCAACGTGCTAAAGAGAAGGAGTTATTCACAACAACGCCAGGAAATTGTGGTGCACGTTGCTAACTTGAAATGTATGCGCGTTATTCACAACAACTCCAACAAGGCAGCCTGACCATGTCCTCTTCAATGGAAGATATCTTGAGCTACAGAGATCCAAATTGAGTGCTTCCAGTTGCATTGGAAAGCTGACATTCAGAGCTTTCCAACCATATATAATAGTCTATGGTGAAGCACAAAATTGAAGCCAAACCAGAGTCATCTTTAGGCCCTAAAAACAAGAACATGAAGTAAAATTCAAGAAGGCTAGAGATTAGCCTAGAAGTGTGGCTCGAGCACGTTGCCAACGTGCTAGATAGGGGGCGTGTTTTGCAACAACGCCAGCCCCAAGCCCTTGCCTTGGGAGAGTAAGGCACGAGCACGTTGCCAACTTGGGGTTTAAGGTGCGTTTTTGGCAACAACTTGGCAACAACTTGGCAGCTTGACCTTACCTTCTTTGAGGAACCATAACTTGAGCTAGGAAAGTCCAATTGAGGTGATTCCAGTGGCATTAGAAAATAGACATGAAGAGCTTTCCAATGATGTATAATAGTCCATATTGAGGCTGAAGGTTGACACTCAAATTCTGGGCTACATTTAGCATGAAAGTAGAGCCAAGAAGAGGAAAAGCAAGTTGTTGGCAACAACTTGGGCTAGCAACGCCCAAGTCTCATACTTCACTACCAGGAAAATGTCTTGCACGTTGCCAACGTGCATTTGGCCTGGAGTTAGTGCCAATAACGCCAAGCCAATGGGCCAGAAACATGATGAATAAACTCTTCCATTCCAAGTCTAGCAACACTTCCAATTGAGCCAAGAATTCAACAATGAGAAAGCCCACATTGCTAACCCAAATTGAAGATCTCTGAAGAGTTTTAGGAGTAGTATAAATAGAAGAGATTGATGTACTTGTAGGGGACTTTTGGACTTTTGGACTTTTGGACTTTTTACACTTTTTGACACTTAGAACTTTTTCATACTTTGAGCACTTTTACTTGTTAGCACTTCCGGGAGGATACCCGGGGAGCATTTCTGGGTTCTTCTTGGAACTTCTCTTCTTCATTTCTTAAGCTTTAAGCATTTCATTATTCTTCTTCATCTTTCTTTGCAATTTAGTTTAATTTTGATTTATGGCAATTGTTGTTGAAATTGGAGCAATGACTCACTAAACCCCACTTTCATTAGGGGGAGGAGCTCTGTTTGTTGGAATGAATTGGTAAACCCATCTTCTCCTCCTCAATTCTAGTGGTTGATCTAAAGAGGGAACTCTTGCTCTTCAAAGATTCAACCACCATCAAGAGAGGGGTTAATCTATATGAATTATGTGGTGAATTTGAGGAATGAGCCACATAATTCAGTTTAGAGTTCATCCTTTCATGATTTCTTTAATCAATATACCTTGGTTTGTATGTGAGATGTAACTCTCCTTGGTTGAGATCATAGGAATTGTGTGGCTGGATTAGATTTGAGCTTCATCTCTTCTTATGAACAATTAGATCACGAGAGTGGCAATTGGTTATGTTGAGAGAGATTGAATCACCAAGAGATTGGGATTCAATCACCCACTTGCCATGGATCTATACCCATGATTGAGAAGGATTTTGACTAACATCAATTCATGAAAACTAGCATCTCTGATCCCTAATGATCCTCTCTATCATTAATTCTCATTTCTTTTGTTCTTAGTGTTTGAAAACCCATTGCCCAATTCCCTTCTACATTCTTGCAATTTATTATTCTTGTCATTTACATTCTGTTTCTTTATTTCTTACTCTCTTGCTCTTTAGAATTCAGCACTTTATTTTATTGCAATTTACTTTTGATGTCATTTAAGTTTCTTGCAATTTAAGTTTCCGTTATTTACTTTCACTTTATTTCTATCTTCTAGCTCTTTACATTCTGTGTCATTTACATTCTTGCAATTATGTTCAAAAATCAAAATGCTCATGAAATCAAAACTATGTTTGCTTGACTAAATCTACCATTTAACTAAAGTTGCTTAATCTACCAATCTCCGTGGGATCGATCTCACTCCTTGTGAGTTTTATTACTTGATACGACCCGGTATACTTTCCGGTTGTACGTGAAATCTCAATTTTACGTATCAAGTTTTTGGCGCTAACTGTTTGATACTTTGTTTCACTAACCCCAATTTCACTCTAGTTCTAGAATATTGCACTTGTGATTTTGGTTTTGTTTGTGTATGTCAGGAGCTAATAGACATAATATTGAGGACGAGAGAACCCGCCGAAGGATAAGGAGAGCAGAAAGAGGAAAGTTCATAGTTGGTGAAGAAGGGTCAGAGGAATCAGAGGGAGAAGATCAAACCATGGATGATGAGATGCAAAATCCTCCTGGAGGGGTCAACAATAATGGTGGACAAGCTAGAAGGGTGTTATCCTCATACACTATCCCTGATCCAAGACATTGTTGGAGCAGTATTGCTACACCAAAATATTCAGGCCAATAACTTTGAGTTAAAACCTCAGCTCATCACTTTGGTACAGAACAATTGCTCTTATGGAGGGGGACCTCTTGAAGACCCAAATCAACATCTCTCTGTTTTTCTGAGGATATGCAATACAGTGAAGACAAATGGAGTGCATCCAGATGTCTACAAGTTGTTGCTATTCCCATTCTCTTTGAGGGATAAAGCCACTCAATGGCTAGAATCATTCCCCAAGGAAAGCCTCAATGATTGGAATGAAGTGATGGGCAAATTTCTAGCAAAGTTCTACCCACCTCAAAAGATCATCAAGTTGAAGACAGAGGTTCAGACTTTTAGGCAATTGGAAGGGGAGTCATTGTATGAAGCCTGGGAAAGGTATAAAGCACTAATGAGAAGATGTCCCCCTGACATGTTTAGTGATTGGGTTAAGCTCCAAAACTTCTATGAAGGCTTAAGCTTCGAAGCAAGGAAGGGACTAGATTACTCATCAGGAGGATCACTCAACATGATGAAAACTGCCGAGGAGGCCCAAGACCTCATTGAGATTGTGGCAAACAATCAATATTATTACTCATCAGAGAGGCAGCACAATCCGACCCCAAGGAAAGGTGTAATGGAGCTTGAAGGTGTTGATGCTATCTTGGCACAAAACAAGTTAATGCACCAACAAATCCAACAACAAATGGAAATGATAACAAAGAGAATGGATGGTTTCCAGCTAGCATTAGTGAACACAACAAATCAACCATTGCTTGAATGGAACCAAGGTGAAGGGACCAATGTTGAACAACCACAAGAACAAGTTCAATACATGCAGAACACTTCAAATTCTCAGGATGAATTTCATGGTGATACATACAACCCATCTTGGAAAAATCATCCCAATCTTAAGTGGGGTGAAAATCATTGGCAAAAGAATAGCAACCACAATCAAAATCGTCACACAAGCAACCAAAATCACCATGCCAACAACACTAACCAATATAGAAAAACACAAAACACATATCAACACCCTCATAATAACTCACAAACTCACCAAAACAACTTCCCTGCACCAACATCCAACACACAGAATTACCACACTAATCCACCCAACAACTTTCAACAACAATCCACCCCCATCATATACCCAATTGACCATTATGAGACTAGAATTTCAAGTCTTGAAGCAACCTTACAAGCACTTGCTCAAACCACTCAAGCCTTAGCTAAGGGACAAAAGGAACATGAGGCCACCATGAAGAGTATTGAGCGACAAGTGGGACAATTAGCCAAACAAGCTGAACGGCCAACCAATGTTCTTCCAAGTGATACGATACCCAACCAAGAGACACAGAAAAAGCCATAAAATGGGAGGAGTGTAAAGCAATCACCCTGAGAAGTGGGAAGAAAGTGGAGACAGAAGCCATTACTCAGGAAGAGCACATCAAAGAAGGCTTAAAAGAAGAGGTGAAGGAACAAAAGCAGGAGCAAGAAACCTATACACAAAGTGATAAATTAGCTAAGAAGGAGGCAGTGAAAGCATACCAACCAATGCTCCCATACCCTCAAAGGTTTAAAGAAGAGAACAAAGAGAAGCAATATTCCAAATTCTTGGAAATATTCAAGACACTACACATCAACATCCCCTTCATTGAAGCACTTGAACAGATGCCCCTATATGCTAAGTTCATGAAGGAATTGTTAACAAAGAAAAGATCCTTGAAAGAGGGACAAACGGTTGTGATGACCAGGGAGTGTAGTGCCATCATCCAGAAAAAGTTGCCAAAGAAGATGAAAGACCCAGGGAGCTTTCACATCCCCTGCACAATAGGCAACATGATGATTGAGAGAGCATTTTGTGATCTTGGTGCAAGCATAAATCTGATGCCTCTATCTCTGATGAGAAAGCTTTAGATTCATGAATTGAAACCTACAAAGATAGCCCTTCAAATGGCGGATAAATCTATTCAACAAGCACTCGGGGTTGTAGAGAATGTATTAGTAAAGGTGGACAAATTTTTCCTCCCAATTGACTTTGTCATCCTAGACATAAAGGAAGATGACAACACTCCCATTATTCTAGGGAGGCCCTTTTTAGCTACTGCCAGGGCATTGATAGATGTCGAAAAAGGAGAATTAATGCTAAGGGTGCATGATGAGCATATAGTGTTCCATGTCTTCAAGAATTTGCAAGACTCCACCCAAGAGGAAGAGTGTATGAAGATTTATTCCATAAATCCAAACTTGAAAGAGGCACCTGATGAGGCACTTCCAAGCTCATGCAGGAAAGAAAATGAAGAGGTGGAGGTGCTGCAACAAGCTCAAAGAATAGAGGAGAAGCTGCAATCAAAGTCAGCATTTAAGATTCATAGCAAGGACTGTCCAAAAATTGAGATTCCAAAACCTGAACTATCTCCTGGAAAAGAAGAGAGTCCCAAGAAGAAAATGCCAAGAGGATGGAGAAACAAGAAAATCTCCACTGAAGACTTCTCACCAGGGGATAAAGTGATGCTAACTTACCAACCAAAAGAGACATCTCCACACTTTTCTGGATACTACACAGTGAACAAAATCCTCTCACTTGAACATGTAGAAATCATCAAGAATGATACTGGAAGGAAGCTCACAGTGAGAGGGGAAGGATTAAGGCACTATGATCATCATCCGCCCTAAAGAGGGACAAATGTCAAGCTAGTGACAATAAAAGAGCGCTTGTTGGGAGGCAACCCAACCAGAGGTAACCATCTTTTCATATCTAATTCAATAAAACTGTTAATTAGTTTCATCTAGATTGCAAGAAGCTAAGTTTGGTGTTGCACACCAAAACAATCTAAGGGAGAATGAAGGATTCTAAGTTTGGTGTTCCACCAAAAATCCCATCATAAAACACATTCTCACTTTCTGCCATAAGGCTAGCTTCATGCATTTAGACGGACTAGTTAATTATCTTGCTGTTTTCTAGTTTTTAGTCTATTACCTTAGAAAAAGAAGAAAGAGTTTCACACATGGTTAATTTGATGCATTGGCAAGGTACTAAGTTTGGTGTTCCCACACCAAAGTAAGTTCAAAAAGCCACAAATAAATCATGCAGACTAACCAATGTTTCTAAGTGCTTGGGGAACAAGCAACTTTTAATATCATTGTAGAATGTCATACAAGCCTTTGGAGGGATTAAGCATCATCAATCAAAGAAGCAAAAGATGAACATAAAGGCTAGCAATGATGATGATGAGAAGAAAAGCAAGTGAACTCCAACAGGTTGTATTGTTAAGTGATATTTTACATCAAATGTTGCTGTGATTGAAAGTTGGATTGTATCCTTATTTGCTCTGTTTGTCTGCATCATATAATTTTTCTTTTTATATTCCCGCCTGCCTTCATAGCATAGTCTTTCTTTATAATAAGCAAGATGCTTGATTATTCACACATTCTTATCTTCAAAACCTGTTTGCACTCAATTTTCAAGAATGCATCACATGAAAGTTCTTTGAAAAGAAGGATTGAGGAATAAAATCAGTTTTTGAGGCAAGCAAAAGATTAGGAGAAGTGGTGGTTCTAGTAGTATGATCATGTATTGAGGTTGCATGCTTGTGAAAACTTGCATGGGAGCTCATAGGTAGGACATAAAGTTCAAAGAAGTATTGTAGAGATTCTCAAAAATCTATTGATCCAAGAAGCAGCAAACAAAGCAAAAGGAAGAAAAGAAAGTGCAAAAACAAAAAGAACATGGCCCAAGGCTCTGAGCATAAATTACTAGGCAGAAAAAGAAAGAAAGAAACAAAAACTCAAAAGAGTTGCTATCCTAGTAAATGCTTGTGGTTGAAGTGTGTCAAGGAAAGAGGCTTGAGCAAGTAAATCCTTGGGGGTGCTTTAACACCTAATACCTTAAAACCAACTGGTTTAGGAGTATTGATTGAAAGCTTATCTAAAGAGCCGCCTTGAGACATGACACTTAGAGTCGAGGTCAAAGCACAAAAATTATAAGCTGCTTCAAGGTGATTACATATAAAGAGATCTCCATGATATCATTTGAATGAAAGTCCTAAGATCTAAGACTTCCAAAATGTAAGGACTGATAAGCACTGGGACCCTTGCGTGAACACATAATTCAGAGTTCACCCCACTATCACTTAATCACTTCACTCACCAAGGTATTACAAGCTATTCCTCAACTCATTCCAATTAAAAGAAATCTTTGTGCATAGTTCTTTTGTTGCTTGAGGACAAGCAAGGTTTAAGTTTGGTGTTGTGATGCAATTGCATATTTGATATATTAGCTAGTTAGTTTAGTTGATTTTAGCTTGATTTCACTCATTTTCTCTAATAAACAAGTCCTTTTATGAGTTTGTATTCATGCATGAGAATACTAAGGAACATGTTGATTCTAGCCAAATTCATGCAAATGATTTAAGGAATACATACATGAATGAGTATGAATGAATCTCATGAAATTTATTGCATGAATTGGTAAGACTTTGAAGCTATTTCCTTTGTTGATGATAGGTGATGAAACAAGGAAGCATGGAAGCAAGAAGGATGCAAGGAAATATTGGAGCAAGAAGGAGATGTATGTTGCCAACTTGATCCTCAAGTTGGCAACGCCCAATTGATGCAACCAGGATGAGAGAGCACGTTGGCAACTTGGTTTCCAAGTTGCCAACGCCCAAAGTGGTGCTGCCAGGAGGTGTAGCACGTTGGCAACTTGGAAACCAAGTTGGCAACGTGCTAGTGCACAATCAGCGGAAATTGCAGCCTGACCCTCCCCTCTTCAAGGATGAATATCTTGAACCACAAGGATCCAATTGGCATGATTCCAATTGCGTTGAGAAGCTGACATCAAGATCTTTCCAACGATATACAATAGTCCATAATGTGGCAAGGAATGGAAGCTCAAATCAGAGGGAAACTTAAGCCCCAAATGCAAGGAAATGAAGCATTGCAAGTTGCCAACTTGAAGACCAAGTTGGCAACGCCAGAGCCACCAGGAAGAGGCATCATTCAAGTTACCAACGCCAGGAAAGGCACCATGCACGTTGCCAACGCCAGGGAGAGGCACCATTCAAGTTGCCAACGCCCTGAGTTGCACCAAGCACGTTGCCAACGCCCATTAGCCTTGCTATGCACGTTGCCAACGCTAGGAAGCAAACTTGGAGCCTTGAGAAGGCTCGAGCACGTTGCCAACATGCTAAAGGGAAGGAGTGTTTGGCAACAACGCCAGAATGGTGAAGAAATTGTGGTGCACGTTGCCAACTTGGAAATGAATGGGCGTTATTCACAACAACTCCAACAAGGCAGCCTGACCATGTCCTCTTCAATGGAAGATATCTTGAGCTACAGAGATCCAAATTGAGTGCTTCCAATTGCATTGGAAAGCTGACATTCAGAGCTTTCCAACCATATATAATAGTCTATAGTGGAGCACAAAATTGAAGCCAAACCAGAGTCATCTTTAGGCCTAAAAACAAGAACATGAAGTGAAATTCAAGAAGGCTAGAGATTAGCCTTGGAGTGTGGCTCGAGCACGTTGCCAACGTGCTAGATAGGGGGCGTGTTTTGCAACAACGCCAGCCCCAAGCCCTTGCCTTGGGAGAGTAAGGCACGAGCACGTGCCAACTTGGGGTTTAAGGTGCGTTATTGGCAACAACTTGGCAACAACTTGGCAGCTTGACCTTACCTTCTTTGAGGAACCATAACTTGAGCTAGGAAAGTCCAATTGAGGTGATTCCAGTGGCATTAGAAAATAGACATCAAGAGCTTTCCAATGATGTATAATAGTCCATATTGAGGCTGGAGGTTGACACTCAAATTCTGGGCTACATTTAGCATGAAAGTAGAGCAAGAAGAGGAAATCAAGTTGTTGGCAACAACTTGGGCTAGCAACGCCCAAGTCTCATACTTCACTACCAGGAAATTGGCATGCACGTTGCCAACGTGCATTATGCCTAGAGTTAGTGCCAATAACGCCAAGCCAATGGGCCAGAAACATGATGAATGAACTCTTCCTTTCCAAGTCTAGCAACACTTCCAATTGAGCCAAGAATTCAACAATGAGAAAGCCCACATTGCTAACCCAAATTGGAGATCTCTGAAGAAGTTTTGGGAGTAGTATAAATAGAAGAGATTGATGTACTTGTAAAAAACTTTTGGACTTTTTACACTTTTACTCTACTTTTTACACTTAGTCATTTTTACACTTTTTAGCACTTGTGTTTGAAAACTCTTTTGGTACTTCCGAGAGGAGACCCAGAGAGCTACTCTTGGTTCATCTTGGAACCTCTCTTCTTCATTTTCTTAATCTTCAAGCATTTACCTCTTCTTCTTCATCTTTCTTTGCAATTTAGTTTAACCTTGATTGATGGCAATTGTTGTTGAAATTGGAGCTATGATTCACTAAACCCTTTTCATTAGGGGGAGGAGCTCTGTTGGTTGGAATGAATTGGTGAACCCATCTTCTCTTTCTCAATTTTAGTGGTTGATCTAAAGAGGGAACTCTTGTTCTTCAAAGATTCAACCACCATCGAGAGAGGGGTTAATCTATATGAATTATGTGGTGAATTTGATGAATGAGCCACATAATTCAGTTTAGAGTTCATCCTCTCATGATTCCTCAATCAACATACCTTGGTTAGTATGTGAGATGTAAATCTCCTTGGTTGAGATTTTGGAAATTGTGTGGCTGGATTAAAATTGATCTTCATCTCTTCTCATGAACAATTAGATCACGAGAGTGGCAATTGGCTATGTTGAGAGAGATTGAATCACAAGAGATTGGGATTCAATCATCCATTTGCCATGGATCTATACCCATGATTGAGAAGGATTTGACTAACATCAATTCATGAAAACTAACATCTCTAATCCCTAATGATCCTCTCTATCATTAACTCTCATTTCTCTTGCTCTAGCTATTTGATTACCCAATTCCCAATCCTTTCTACATTCTGTCTATTTACTACTCTTGTTATTTACATTCTGTTCATCTACTTCTTGCCATTTACTTTTATGCTCTTTAAATTTCTGCCCCTTTAATTTCTTGCCATTTACCTTTGATGTTATTTAAGTTTCTTGCAATTTAAGTTTCCGTCATTTACTTGCACTTCATTTCTTTATTCTGTTCTTTACATTCTTTGCCATTTAAATTCTTGCAATTATGTTTAAATCAATGCTCATGAAATAAATTATGTTTCTTGAATAAATCTACCATTTACTAAGTTGCTTAATCTACAATCTGTGGGTCGACTCATCTTGTGAGTTTACTACTTGTCGACCCGGTATACTTGCGGTTGTACGTGAATTCTCATTTTTACGTATCTTTTTGCCTTTTTTTCTCTTGAAGCAAGCAAAACAT